>NC_065919.1:20130331-20140882 GCF_024586455.1 Bactrocera neohumeralis
TGGGTTCCATTAAAGTACCTCACACACATACACCAATCCTTTGAAGTAAAGTCAGCGGGATGAGCTAATTAGAAACGACACATATTTTGAAGTAAATGATGTTACTTTCCAATAAATCACGTATATTTATTGTATTTTCACTTATTTTATTGAAACCAATGTTAAACTTAAACTCTAATAGTAAAAATTTTGTTTAAAATTCGTTATTGTTTTGAAGATTTTAACAAAAACATGTGGAACCAACGATTTGAGTGCGACAACTAATTAGAAACGAAAATATTTTATCAACAAAATATAATGATATTACAAAAACTTGTTTACTTTCAGTTACTATTTTGTTGGTTATCTCTTTTACAAGGTATGACAATTAAGTAATGAGACTGATTCCATAAAAACCGTATATTTGAAAATTATACTACAACTCTGCCATCCCCAAAGTAGTCCCCTTGGGCAGCTATACAGCGATTCCAGCGCGTTTTCCATGCTTCGTAACATTTGTGGAACGCTTCGACTGGGATGTCCGCGAGTACCCTCGTCACGGCCGCCTGGCTGTCCGTAATCGACTCAAAATGGGTTCCTTTGACCACCGATTTTGTTTTAGGAAACAAAAAAAGTCACAGGGTGACATGTCGGGCGAATAAGGCGGCTGTTGCAACACGGCGATCCCTTTAGAGGCCAAATACTGGGACACGCTGAGGGCGGTGTGGTACGACGCGTTGTCGTGATGAAGGATCCAGTTACGAGCGACGTCTGGGCGCACCCTGTTGACTCGTTTTCGCAATCTTTCGAGTACTTGGCAATGGCAGACTTGATTCACAGTTTTCCCCGCTGGAACGAATTCTTTGTGGACGATTCCACGGCTATCAAAAAAAGCAATAATCATCGTTTTCACCTTCGACTTGCTCATGCGAGCTTTTTTCGGGCGAAAGCACTATCACCATACACTCTTACAATTTTAGCGTACGTTTCCGAAGCTGTTTCGCCCAATCTGGCGCAAAATTTTATCGCGACGCGTTGCTCTTGATTTCGTTTTTCCATTTTCGTGACGAACACTACAAACACACGTCTACTCAACTTGACGCAGCAGGCGAACTAAACAAGCTAGAGCGATGGTACATATATCAATGGAGAGGGGAGGGATGCGGGAAAAAGAGAAAGAGAATTTCAAGGTCACGGTTTGCCACAAGCGCGGCAATAAAGTCAGTCTCATTACTTAATTGTCAAACCTCGTACTTCAATATTGCTTCACATCGATTCCGAATTTACGTTATAAGACTCTGACAGCGCACCAATGATGTAGCTTGCGATGCCGTTCTAATTTCATCACAAAGAACAACCATATTTGGGATATTTTTGGTACATACGGCTCTTTTAACATCATCCAGAGATGTTCTATAGGGTTTAAGTCTGGGCTGGACGATTTCCACTCCACAACATTGATTCGTTAAAAAACTTTTGTGTTAACTTAGACGTATGTTTTGAGTTGTTATCTTCCCTATAACATGCAAATTTTCCTCAGCCCATGACAACATGACATTTTTTAGGAATGTTGACGTATTTCCACTTGTTTAAAATTCTATCAATCTTATGGAGTGGACCCACACGATTCCAGATAAAACATCCCCACACCATGATTGATCCTCCACCATACTCAACTACGCGTGGAACATAGCGAGGATCAAATTCTCGAACCATTGGACGGCGAGCATACTCTCGACCATCAGGTTCTAAGCAATTAATTTTTGTTACATCGTTCCAAACGACATACCTCCGTTGCTTTGTTGTCTTAGACCAATAAGAGTTGGCAAAGTCTGCGCGCCATTTCTACGAATTTTAGTCAGAAGTGGATTCCTGCGTGCTTCTCTGCCGTGAAGTCCAGATACGACCAAACGCCGGGCAATTGTTCTCTTGGATATTTGGACTTTGTATTCACCTTGAATTTTATGTAGAATGTCACGTGGAACTCTTTTTATTAGTCTCTTCGCGAGATATTATTAATTCTGCGGTCTATTACTGTTGCAGTTTTTCGTGTTTTTTCTTTGCGTGCAATATTGAAAATAGTTTTAAAATTCTGTATATGCTTAAGGACATTCAAATATTTTTTTTTTTTTTTGAGAGTTTGACCTTTATCGAAATTTCTTGGCACATCTTTCCAGACCAACAAAGGTCACAAATGTAGCTGCGAAGGCTAGGTGTACAGCTGCAGCGTTTCCTCATTAAAAAACTTGAATAATACATTTTAATTTATTTTAAACCACCACTTTGAAACACACCCCTACCGGAAATCAATAATATTATTAATAAAAATTAGCACGGCGAGGAATTTTAATTCTTTATAAAACTGTTTCCAATTAGCTGTCGCACTTAATTCACCTTCTACATCGTAACGCATTTACTATTTGGGAAAAAATTAAAAGAATTTTCACCTCACAACTACAAAACAGAGTGAATTTAGTAGTAAATAGGGTAACACAAACAATGCAAGACTTTTAGGAATATAAATAACGGTATATCAAAAATTTGTATCATTATACTCATCAGCCACCTACAAAAAAGGAGCGTTTCTAATTAGCTGTCAACAGCTGCATATTAGTTATATAGGGGCTAAGGGCAGTGTTGATGCGATTCAACCCATTTTTCATACACAGGTAAACTATTATCAGTTATAGATTCTCTCTGAATTTGAATAGTAGTATATCCGTACATTGGCTGATATTTTCGGGCAAAAGTCAACTATAGATACTGGGGTCCACATATACGGTACCTAGCGACTTGAATAGTTGTGGTTGGACTTGGAAAATTTTTGGTCATAAGTTGGTATACTTTAAAGCCATTATTCGTACAAATTTGTATCCCGTTATATTAATTGCTGCTTGATTTGTGTACAGGAAAGTTAAAGAATCAACTAGAATTGAAAATTCTGCTAAATGAGAAGTAGACGTGGTTATTGGCCGATTTCGCTCATTTTCGCACTGTGACATGAGAATATGAGAACAATGTTACGTATCGAGATGTGTGATTTAACCTAGAAATGTGCGGTGCCACACCCATCGTCCAATTTTTACCCGACTTTCATAAAGCCCTTTTTTATCATTTCGGATGCAAAATTGTATGTCTCTGTCGTAGGATGATGAAAATAATTGATCGAATAAAGAAAGATACGATACTCGCATGGCAACGAAGATGGAAGAATAAGAGTCGACCTCTACACAACACAGCTGCTATCCAGTCACAGATATTTCAGAAAGTACCTCCATAAAATGGCAAGAACCGAAGAGCCGTTTTGTCTATACAAACACGCGATAGAAAACGATGAGGAATACACAATTTTTAAATGTGTGCGCCGCCGTAGAAGACCTGGTTGGCTCAATAAACGTGAACAATTTAATTAGCGTTTTGCTGGAGAGCGAAAAAATTGGGGATTATCCAGAAATACACAGCAGTTTTGCTACGCTGAAAAATGGCCTGGACGCAGGTGCACAGATGTTAATCTCTCAGTCAGAAAAATGGAACGCTACCTCGAAGTTTCAAAAAATCCCATTTTTTTATTGTCTTATTAAATTCTAGAGGTGTTAGAATAGTAACCAATTAAGTTGATCCAAGTAATAGTTTCGGAGATACAGCTTAGAGAACTTGTGCGCTCGCGGATAACTAGGCTAAGTGTGCCGTCTTTAAACGCGTTTTCTCGCAACTGTGTTTTTGAAGTCGGTTGGCAAAATTTCTCGAGAACTACTCAACCGATCTTCATGAAATTTTACACAGGTTTTTGTGATACAATTCTTAAAGACTTGGACGAAAGATTTTTTTCACGTATTTTTTTCACTTTTGATCCTGTAAGGAGTGATCCTTCCAACGTGGGCGAGTCTTTCTTCCGAGGGGTTATCGAAAATGTGTCGCAATGGCAGAGTTTTCCTCAGAGACTTCTATCCTTTTTCTCAGCAAAAACTGCTCATTTGCGCGAACCGACGATATCGGAACATCATAGCAAACAAACTTACTGATAAAAACCTAATTTTTGATTTGAAGGGTATGATTCGATGCAGCCGAAGTTAACGTTTCTTACAATATTTTTTACAATTTGTTATATTTTGTTCGATTTTTTTAAATCAAGGATATTAATACACAAAAACTTTTTGATTCTACATTTTTTTCGCAAAATTTTTATCATTAATTTCGAGCATTTTTTTGTATGTTTTATATATGTTGTATTATATATATATTGTTTTTAATTTCACTATTTTAAAATTATTGTAAAATATTTTATAAAAATTTATTTTTGTTTTTTAAGAAATTTTTATAAAAGTAACTTAATTTTTTTTTTTTAATTTCAACGACATAAAACTAAATCAATATTTATTTTCATTGCCTTTTTAAAGTTTTTTTATTTATTTAATTTTTATATAAATTATTTTTACCGTATTATTTATTTATTATTTTATTTTATTATTTAGTTATTTATACTTAATGTTTTTGAAAATAGAATATTTTTAAGCCGTTTTTATATCTATTTTCAAATCACTTTTCTTTAGTTAAACTCTGCATAAAAATCACTTTTAGTTCTTATTTTATATTGCTATAAATAATTCACATTTTTGTAAGCAAATTTTAGCCCAACTCGTAAATAAAATTTTCATTTTAGTCATGAATTTATCCTTTTGAAAAATCTTACACTTACTTTTTATAATTTTTTTCTTTTTTTGTTGGTATTTCTCACTTGTATGCTTTTTTATTAATATATTCTTACTAATAAACAGCACATGCACTCATTCAAACTGTTTTATCAACACCAAAATTTTCCACAGATTTTCAAATACAGTTAATCTTTGTCGCATTCGCGTTTCGTTGTTAGTTGTTAGTGGCAAATCAGTTCGCTGCACAGCGCAAGCGCAAACGTTACACCTTCGACCGTTCGATTGCTATTGATCGCTGTGGTCAGCGGCATCTGCACTCGTCAGCTCGGTTGCGCCAAAGCGGTCAGTAGCTGACGGCAGCGCGGCGAACGTAATCATCATCATTTAAATTATACATTTAACTGTCAGTGTATGTGTGTGTGTGTGTGTAACCAAGTGAAGTAATGTTGGCAACCTTTTCTAATTCGGTGTATATCACCTAAGTGTGTTGTTATTGTTGCTGCTCTTTGCAAATTATGACAGTGCATGATTTTCAAGTTCAAATCCCAGCATTATTGCACACAATCATTCGATTTCGTTGCCGGGCACAATGTGCGCCAGCGCACGCAGCACACCTTCGCACTCGAAAGAGCTTTTGTGCTGTTGAACTAAATGCGCTAAATTAAATATAATAGCACTCTGCAAACACATGTACATATACATATATGTACTTATATAGAAATGTTTAATAATGTAATAATGAGTTTGATAATTCTATAATAAAGCGTAAATTTTGAATTGCAAAAATTTTTTTTCGAACATATTTAAGCTGGTGTGCAATTTTTTCACTAATCCTATTCTATATAATACTACTTAAATTTAATTTAAAAAAATAGTAAAACCTGGTTCTTAATTTTAAAATTCTTAATTTATACTTTAAAATCTGTGTCGTCCTCCTCAAATCAATCCCCCTTGGCTACAATAGACTTGTGTCAACGTTTTTTCCAATCCTCGAAACATCAATTTCCGGAACAGCCTTCCGTGCTCGTAGCGACTCAAGTTTAATGTCTGCAATTGAATCAAAACAGTTTCCCCGAAGCGGTCGTTTGAGGTTGCTGAAGAGCCAGAAGTCGCAAGGAGCTAAATCAGGTGAATAGGGTGGTTGCGGCACGATATCGGTTGAAAATATGGCGAAAACCGCACAAAGAATCAACAATATGCGCCGGTGCATTATGGTGGAACAAAACCCCAGAGTTGTCGGCTCATAATTCCGCATAACACTCTAATAGTATTTTTTGTTGACAGTTTGGCCGATCGGACGAAATTCGTGTACTGCGAACACACTTCAATAATCGAAGAAAACTGTCAATATAATAATAATTTTTGACCTGGTTTAACGTAGTTTTTCGACTTCGGCTAACCTTTGCCGACATATGCGGCCGATTGATCGTCTGTTTCTAGGTCGTAAGTATAGATTCAAGATTCATCGCCTGTAATAATACGTTTCATGACATCCTGGTAATCGGGAAGCATTATTTCACAGACATTAACGCGACGTTATTTATCGAAAAAATTTAGTGATTTTTTTTCTTTAAATTTTCATAGGCTAAATAATCTTTCAAAATGGTTTTCACTACTCCTTCCGATAATCCAACCATGCCAGCAAGATCTCTGACGGTTAACTGTCGATTCTCAAGCAACAGTCCCTTTATGGTTCGTCGTCAACTCGTTCTTGACCCTCTTTGACAAACAAACAATTATCACTGAAGGCCTTTTCCAAGATTCTGAAATTTTCGGCAGCAATCCAAAGCATCAAAATCTGGCTAGACGTAAGCACAAGGGGTCCATGAAAACTCTCTGCTGATCAAGCAAAAAGTAAAAAGAGCTTTCAGACGAAACATATTCATAATATTACATACATACATAATAGACATCTAAGCTGGACATAAGATCAAACCTGGACTAATATGGAGCTTTATAGGATAGGGGAAAACTTGATTGAGTTTAAATGACCACTACTTCTTCTTTTTATTGGCGTAAACACCACCTTCACCTGCTCTTTCCAATGGAGTGGAGCTCTTCCTTTCCTCTGCTTCCCCCGGCGGTTACTGTGTCGAATACTTTCAGAGCTGGAGTGTTTTCTTCCATTCATACGACATGACCTAGCCAGAGTAGCCGCTGTCTCTTAATTCGAGGAACTACTATATGTCTCGGTAACTCGGAACGTCGACCCATCAGATGTTGGCAGCGTCCATGCCTTTACACCACGTAGTAGGACGGAGTTGATGAGTGACTTGTAGATCTTGGTCTTTGTTCGTCAAGAGAGGTCCTTACTTCTCAATTGCCTACTCAGTCCGAAGTAGCACCTGTTAGCAAGAATTTTGCGTTGGATTTCGAAGCTGGCGTTGTTGGTGGTGTTAATGCTGGTTCCAAGATAAACGAAATTATCTATGACTTCGAAGTTATGACTGTCAACAGTGACGTGGGAGCCAAGTCGCGAGTGTGACGACTGTCTTTTTGATCACAGGAGATATTTCGTCTTACCCTAGTTACCTACCAGACCCATTTGCTTCACTTCCTTATCCAGTCTGGAAGAGGATGGAGCCGTTTTCCTCACATGGGTCACCAAAAACATCCGTCATGTTGAGAGATATTTTGCAATAAAATTTTTTAATTAATTTTTTTTTTTTTCATTTCATTTCGTTGCTGTTGTTGTTGTGACGCATAGGCAAAACATAAGTGAGTGCTACTATTAACACTTTGTAAAAGGCAAAACCCAAAAATTAGACAAAAAATTAGAAAAAAATAATCAAGAGTAAAAAAGATAAATTTTAAATGCGAAACAATAACAAAGCAACCGGTGACAAAGACACAATCGAGCTGCGCGCCAACTCTTTAATGATCAGTGACTTTGCATAAATATTTTAGTTCGAAAGCTTGTTTTCTTTTCGTGATTTTCGTCGATTATTTGGCAAAAGCGGAGATCAATTTTACAAGACTCTCAACTTTTTTTTACTATTTTTCACACCACAACAAAGACTTCATGGTCAATTGTTGGGTTGATTATGAAAGCGCCGAGCGCCAAGCTGCTCTGGCCCACTTTTCGCCAAAAAACACACGCACACTTGGTTTAAGGCGCAGCGTGGGCAGCGCAAAATGCAACCAAACTATAAAACAAAAAATACATAATTACAAATTTATGTTAATCTTTTAGTCGCCGCTTCTGCTGCTGCTGCCGTTGGGAATCGGTAGGGCGCCAAGAGCTGTTTGGGCGAGCGCGTCATTCGGCGCCGCTTATCGTGACCATTAAGATGATTAACTTTCTTCATTTCGAACACACGTTTGTTTGTATATGCCATGTTTTGGTATGCGACCTTGCCGTAAGCGCCAACGAGCTAACAACAAATGATGAGAGTACAACAATTACAAAAACGCTTAAGCCGCCAGCAAAGCCACGGCTATTAACCATGACCGTGAAATTTACGCTTGCACTGCATGCGTGTATGAGTGTTGCTCAGTCTGCGCTTAAATCTCAATTTGATTAGCCGGAAGTGAGTACTCAAGCGTGGCTCTGCTACTTGTTACCCAAAATAAACACAAAAGACCACAAATAAATATGACTAAATGGAGCCACTTAAGTGGGATTTTCTCGTCTAGGCGCTAATCAAATTCAACCAATAACGTTTATTGACACCACCGAGCGTATTCGGTGGCAAATAACAACTAACAAAACTCATTCATAACAAATCTAGACTTCACATAAAAGGTATATTTCGTTTGTTTAGTGCTTTTCGTGTGTGACTGCCACTCGGCGCGTTGTGCGTTCGAAACCCAGAAGGCTTAAATACTCAAAGTTATATGAAAAAGTGTTTGAAGGAACGCTGAGATTGCAACCAGTATTGGTATCCCCATATTCATTCATTCAAGAAGCCTTTAATTGACCGAAGTCGCCTTGAAGCCCACTGGATCACTAGCAAAAGTTCGGCCCAGAGTCTATCATAGTGTCTTTATTATAATTTTTTTGGCAGACAATGTGTGGAAGCAAACAATGTAATCCAGCAGCGAATCACATCAAATATTAGTTTGGTAATGTCAATGACTGCGAATTGAAATATAATTTTTGTAATCTTCTTTAAAAGCACCTACTTTAAATAGCGAAGAAGAATTTAATATCCAATAAGACTTTCATATACACAACATTTAAGTTAGCCAAGAGGTTCGTAACACTCCGAAGAAAACAACGGAAACTCTATAAAGTAAAGGGTGTTCCATTTCGAGGTTTCCTACTATTTTTAAGAAAAACACAGAAATTTCAAATTTAGTGGGAAATGTTTCTTATCATTTGAAAGAACATTCTTTGGCATTTATTTTTTGAAAGTTATCTTTTTCAAATGTTGGCCTTCGTCTCAGTTGGTCCATCCGTTGTGTCCAATTTTCGATGACTTGTTCGAGCATTTCGACTGGTAATTGGCGAATGACAAGCGTGATTTTTTGCTTCAAGGCCAGAATTGAAGAGGGATTGTCTGCATAGACTTTATACTTTACATATATCCACGAGAAAAGGTCTAACGGTGTGATAGCACACCATCTTGGTGGTCATTCGACCGACCCAAAACGTGAAATTATCTGCTCTTCGAAATGTTCTTTAAATAAATCCATCTATTGATGCGATGTGTTGGAAGTGGCACTGCCTTGTTGAGACCAAATGTCGTTGAGAACGCGAACTTCAATTGCAGGCATCAAATAGACGGTTATGATAACGGTCGCCATTGAGAAAATCACCGGCTTTATTTTTAAAGAAATATGGACTGATAATTCCACCGCCCCAAAGACCACACCGAACCGTTTTTTTTCTCTAAAACTCTTCAGGTTGCTCTTCGTCCCAAATGCGACCATTTTCTTTACAGAACGTTAACGTAATAAAGTTGAACGATTTATAAACATTGTTCAGGCGTAAGTCTTTCCATGATGAAACGCCAAACAATACTAAACAAAAACAACATGACACCTTGCCTCGACTCACGTGTGATCTGTCAGAAAAAGGCTATTGAAAAAAGTACCTCTACTTGGATCACCCGTTATATATGTAACGTGCTGAGTCGTTTTAGCTGTATACATCTGTCTGTCCGCCAATATAGATGCAAACTAGTCCTTTAGTTTGGTTACGGGTTTTCAAGAGAAAAGTTCTGCGGAAGTGGTCCCTTGCGTATTGGCAACGGCGCATACCGCAGTCGATGGAACGATGAGCTGGACGAGATATACGACGACATTGACATAGTTCAGCGAATTAAGAGACAGCGGCTACGCTGGCTAGGTAATGCTGTCCGAATGGATGAAAACACTGCAGCTCTGAGAATGGTTGGCGCAGTACCCGCCGGGGGAAGCAGAGGAAAAGGAAGACGTACACTGCCTTGGAAAGACTAGTTGGAGAAGAATTGGGCTACATTTGAAATCTCCAATTGGAGGAATCAGAGTACAATGTTTTCTAGCATATGATATGATCTAGCATAACCGAGACATTTGAGGATGAAATGTTGAGATGATTATTCTTCTAAACAGATGTTAGTTCAATCTCCCGATCGGACAGTGTCCCCATAGACTCCGATAACAACGAAGAGCTCTTTAGACCTCTTACGGTTTACCACGGGCTAGAACGACCTTGCGACTTTACAGCAGCTGATAGTTGACCAACGCTTGCTGTGCTGGTCTGTGGACCAACAGTTCAGTAGTGAACCACAAGAAGCCAACAGTACCGCAACCCTTCTCATTCCGCAGATATTGAGACTGAAGTATCTGGCCTAGTGAGCTCATCAGGCTTACGGTTTCCCACAATACCGCTGTTGTCAGGCTTCCAAGCCAATCTACTCACAAAATAACTCGATGCTAGAGATAAAGAGTCTAGTCAACCCTCACAAGTGTTGAGCGCATTGTCCGCGAATTC
>NC_065919.1:20140982-20274238 GCF_024586455.1 Bactrocera neohumeralis
TTTTGTGTATTTTCCGGCGTTCTATGGTTTCGATGCAAGATTTTTTGGTTCTAAATATATTTCCCCCTGTTGAATTTTAGAAAGAAACTTTCAAAAGCGAGATTTCCCCTTAAATAAGAACATTTGGGGAAAAAGTGCCTTTCGAATCTCCCCTTTTTTTTGCTGCGAATGTTCTTTTCTTTTTTTGAGCCTCGGGTGTATATAAAGTTCCCAACCTAACGGGAGTTTTGTTTCCCCGAAGGAAGAGTTCCCTTTTTTTTTCGGAGGTCTTGTCTCGGGCAGATGCAGGGTCTTACAAAGGAAGAATTTTTATCATCCATTGTGGACGAGTTTCAGGTCCAAGAGAACATTTATAGGAAGGTAACTCAAGTTGCCTGGCGAAGTTAACGCATCGCGCGATGGCTGACAACACTTAGGTTTCCGTTTCCTCGAGAGAGCATTGTGGACGTCTTTGGCGAGAATAGTGTTGGTCGTGAACAGAAGCTTTGGTAGTAAACGTCTGGTGCAGTCGACAGTCCTGTCTATTGTAGTTGGCAGGCCAGTTTCAGCAAATAGATTTTTTAGTGGTGTTGTTGGAAATGCTCTAATGCTTCTGCGCATGGCCACATGGTAAGGGGAGCAGAGTATTTTCATTGTAGAAACCGGACAGTTGCCGAAGATAGGTAGAGCGAAGTCGATCTTGGAAATCACTATATTCAAAGAAATATTATAAAAATGATGTTGTATTTCAAGTCCTTTTTAATTATTACGCTATACTATATATTCACAGAAGGTCAATATTATGTGTTATGAGAGTTGAATTTTTATTGCTCCATTGCTTATCGCCTAATTTTGTAGCCATTTGTTGTTGTTTTTTCTATGTAAAAGCGTATTTCATATTTCTCATAGCCAAACAAATAATTTGCAGTAATTTTTTGCTTATTAAACCATTAAATCACTTAAGTTCCACCGGTTTATGGACTCAATGATTTCATTCACAAACGCAGCAACTATCACGAACATGAATTAACAACAACATGTGTAATTATGTACATATTTAAACGACATTCCACGCAGGTACTTTTAAATTAGAGGCACCAACATGCCACCGACAACAAAAACACGCAACTGACATACGGTGAATTATGCGCAATTTGTACGCTGATGGTCAATGCCAGGTGGGTGGTCGATTTGTTTGCTTCTGCGCCAAAGAGTCAGACATTGTAAGCCATTTTAATGCGTTTTGTTGTTGTAATTTGCAGCAAATATTTACTTGTGTATAAATAAATGTAAATATGCTTTTCTGTTTTGTTTATAAAGCGTCTCGTGGTAATGTTGTTGTCATGAGTATGAACATTTTACTGTTACCTGCGTAAATTCCAAGCGATTGCGTACCAAATACGCGAATTGGAGCAAAACAAATCGCATTAATTGTTTTTCTCTTGTTTTTTTTTATTTGAGATATTTAGAAAATTGCAATGTCATATATATTTGTACATACTTAATAAGCGTTAAGTGAATGTATGTTAATATTTGAAAACTATAGATATAGTATGTATACACAAATTTTGATAAATAAATTCCTTTAAGGAATACTTTTGTTTTAACGGCTTGTAAATAAGTGCTAAGGAGAAGAGTCTGTGTTTTGATTAAATGATTTACAGGCTTGTAAATTGAACCAATTCATTCGCTAAAAGTTACCGCACCGTCAGTTATAATGTCCTTCGACAAAAACAAAAAAGGTCGCTGATCGTTCAGTTTGTATGGCGATAATGACGCCGTGTCATCGGTGCACTACGCTTCGGAGACTGCGCCATTTTTTGAAAATTATCCATATTAGATTTCGTGAATGTAACTCATCAATTGATCTGGCATAATAGTGATTCCGATTTCAGTTTGTATGCTTCTGTATGCCCATGAAAGGACATATCGGCGCTTCAACAAATTTCAGCTTCCAAAGGCAAAAAAAAGCGTTTAAAATTCTCAAATCGATACCGAACAAGTTTATGGGCTATAGGCTATCCGGGTTTTCTTCTGGGAACATTTTAAACTTCGCATGGTAAAACTTGATATGCTCTGTACAAAGTGAAAAAATTTGCTCAATTATTACTGATGGATTTTTAAAATACCTTTTGTGTAAAATTTTTCCTTATCATCATTTGTTACAATGATTTTATAGGTATTTTTCTTTAGAGAAGGCATAATATTGAAATAATTTACTTTTATTTCAGATTGAGTATTAACCCAATCACAGAAAAATTTAAAAAATTTAATTTAATAGATAATACAATCTTCGATACATAATTTCCATATAATAATAAATGTTTTGAAAGTGGTTCTTGGTCCATAAATTGATTACCTTTTATAATACGCCCATGAAATATTCGAATTTTATAAAAAAAGTCCTGATTTCAAAGGGTTTTTATTTTTATACTTAAATGTAAAATTTAGTGCCTTTTTTTTGTTAGTCGGTCTAACCGCAAAGAAACAGAATTTTGAAATATAACTGTTTTTGGTGGGCGTGGTTATTATACGATATAAAAAGTTTGATCTTTGTTGACATTTCTGAAAAAAAGACAATCTGTAGAGTAACTACAATAGATGTTATCGAACAAAACAAACAGGACTTTTGGTAGGGGCGGTCGTAAAATGCATTTTCCAAAAAAAGCAAATATTAAATTTTGTTTCTTGGGAAAACATTTACTGAAACATTTCAAACGATTAAAAAAGTTTATGGCTTAGTGCCTATCCCGTACAATGTTCATAGGGTTTCGGATTCCAAGAAGGTTTCTGTGGGCGATCAGGCAGTCGGTCGTTTCCCATCTTCAAAAATAAAGAAAATGCTGATTTGTTTTTACGATTCCGAGGGTATTGTACACCGAGAGTTCGTCCCACCTGGCCAAACGATTAATGCTGTGTCTTACCTTGGCGTTATGAAGCATCTTTTATCACGCATTCGTCGTGTTCGACCAACCACAATACCGTGAGGCAGGGTCCTGGCGCCTGTTGCACGATAATGCGCTGTGTCATCGGTCGACGCTTGTCACTGATTTTTGACAAAATCCATATTAACCATTAATCACTCGCCCTGATCACCTGATCTGGCATATTATTTTTACCCTTTTGACTTCTTTTAGTTTTCAGGACATTTCAGCTATCCAAAAGGTGACGACCGATATTCTCAAGAGCTATGAAATGCTGATTGACCGGGCTAAACGCTGTATCGAAGCACAAGGAAACTACTTTGAATAGAAAAATATAACTTTTGAAAAATATTAATTTTTTGTTGTTTTTTTTAACTGCCCTGTTTCTTTTGCGACAGACCTTTTATATATGAATAAGTATAAGCAAATTTCGATCTTCTCTCCCACTTAATATACTCTCAAAAACCCGCATTATTAACATCACTGGGGCTCTTCGACCCACACTTTATTGGTGCGCCCACTTTTAAAGCATTTGCAAGTATCTAAGGCTAAATATGCTAAGTTGTTATCAAGATAGAATTTAACATTAACATCACATATGACAATATTTTTTATTGTGAACTTTTTGTAGTTCTATTATTCCAAAGAAACCTTTAATACGAGAACAGTGTTACAGATTTTCATAATCGCAAACCGTTCAGACTGGGGTATTAAGAATGATTCAAGGATTCTAGTGAAAAAAAAAATGTAGAACTATGTTCCCAAATGCCAAAGTGACTCAAAAAAGATTCAAAAATTATAAAATTGTTATGAGAATTATTATATGATAGTCCGACCTTGAGTAAATGTAAAAATCAATATTTATAGAAATTCAGCTTAACGACGTTAAGTTAGAGTTTATAATCATCCTTACATCCAATAGCCATGTTCGGTATACCATACTCGTAAAACTTATACGGCTGGTTCGTAGATAGGTAGGTAAGAGAGCAGCCCATTCGTGCTCAATGTACCATTTTGATACATTATTCGTAAGACCTTGCTGTCACATTTCATTATTGGGTTCAAACCATTTGATGCGCTCAGAAAAACTATTTATCTCCATTGTGCTTTTTGAAAATAGTAATTCAAGTTTTGGTATTTGAAGGATTTCAAGAGATTTGCGTCGGAATTGTGATAAGAGTTGGGCACTCCTTACTCTCTTCGAGTTTGCATTTGTTTGACGTTTTATGGGGCATTCCAATTTTTAATGCATATTCTTGAAATGTCCAATGCCCCATTATGATAGTTGTAGGTCTATATTTACTTGTTCTGGATTTATTTAATTAGCCCCTAATGCTTGCCTTGTATTATTTTGTCCATATCTGTTTCGTCATCTTGCATTTGGTTTTAGATTTTCATGTAGCAAGTACGGTTTTGTCTCCGTCTCAGAATCGTGTAGAGAGGCTCCTGACTTGGCAACCTGCACTCCTTATTCGTTACCGAAAATGTTTCTGTGATCGGGAGCTCATATTATGTACAGGTGGAATTGACCTTCCAGTGAGCTTAAAGTTTCCAACATTTTTCGTCGCGATCTTAAATTGAAAGCGTACAAAATATAACTTTTTCCAGAACTGAAGACGTTTGACCTTCCCAAGCTACATCGCTTCGCTCTAAAAAGTTCCAAGAAGATCCTATGTTATCGAGCCAAATTTTGTTTCAACGATAAGGCCCATTTCTGGCTTAATGGGTATGTAAACAAGCGAAATTGCCGTATTTGGGACCAAGATCAATCTGAAGACATTTCAGGGCTGCCATTTCATCCAAAAAAATAACGGGCCGGTGGAATCATCAGCCCATATTACTTCAAAAATGATGCTAATGAGAACGTCACCGTCAATGGCGAACGTTTTCGCGTTATGATAGCCGACTATTTGATGCCTGAAATTGAAGCTAGTGATCTTGGCGACATTTGGTTTTAACAAGACGGTGCTACTTCCCAGACAATTTCACGTTTTGGACCAATCGATTGGCTACCAAGATCCTGTGATATCACACCGTTAGACCTTTTCCTGTGAAGATATGTAATGTCTAAATTCTATTGATAATCCCGCTTCGATTCAGGCCTTGGAGCAAAACATCGCGTAGGCGGATTCAATGGATGATGAGATAAGCTTCAAAAAATAAATACCAAAGACTGCTCTTTCGAATGATAATAAACATTCCCCATTAAATTTGAAGTTTTCAGGTTCAATCGAAATGGGTCACCCATTAATATCTACCTTCCATAATACTAATTTTCGAATTATAGAGCATGTTTTTTTAATATACAGAATATCCTCAAGGTTAACTGTCAATAAGCATCTGGGATATTTGCAAGCATATTAATTAGACAGCAAGGTGTTCATAAGAATAATAAGAGCCAAAGCTGTCTTCGATTCACCAAGCATTACTCTCCAGCGAATCGAACAAACTGTACCAGATTCTCAAACAAACGGGCAGCACTTGTGATGCATTGAAGATAGCGGTTAGTTGTAGTATACAACTTCTAGTATCTTCTGATGATCTGCCTTAATCTCAAAAAAAATTGGAATGAAAACACTACAGAAGACCTCCTTAGTTGATACCCAAACTTTTAAGTTATGAAAGCCTCTCCAAATTGTTTATTTTTTCAAATATTTATTTATATTTCGAAACTTATTTCGTACAACTCCTACAATACGATATATATCTGTATAAGTATATAATATGTATATAGTAATTCAGAATATATTAACTTAATTAATTGGTATTTTATTCTTAGCGTTTTATTGTGAAATTGCTTTTCGTAAAAGTTGAAATGTATGGCGCATATGCTTTAGCACACATACATACATATGTTTGTATGTATGCATTCGTATATTTTACATATGAACAAGTGTATATTTATTTCTCATATTTTTTTGTTAATAAAAAGTTCTGACAAAGCATTTTCGGCGCACTCATTTCAAACATCGCTTGCTTGCCAACACTTGCAGCTATAAAAAAGACAATTACAAATACATTTTATTATAAGAAATATTTTATAAAAATTATTTTATATTATACGAATATAAATAGTACATATATATGTATATATAAATATATATGAATATAGTTAATGTACATATGTTATTTTATCAAAAGATGTATACAAGAAAAACGAATTTAAAATATTACGTACAAATAGTTAATATTTATGCCAATTACAATATAATTTATATATCTATGTAACTTTTTTGTTTTGCAATAACAAAATTAAACGACTGTTTTGCATGTTAACATAGTTGTTTCAAAAATGTTACTTATAGCAGACGCCTAGTTTCGATCGAAGCATACATATGTATGTATATATTTTTGAAAAATACATGTTCTTTGGTCTCGTAAAACTTCATCTTGAGAAATTGCTTAATAATTTAGTTTATTTATCCTTTATTAAGTAATTAAAAAAAAACATTTAATTAAGAAAAGTAATAATTATAAGAAAAATTAAAAAAAATTTATTAATAAAATTAAATTTAAAAAATTAATTAAAAACAATTAAATTAGAAAAAACTAAAAAACAAAAATATTATAAAAATATTTAAAAAAAAATTAAATAATTTTTCTTTTAATTAAAATTAATTTTAAAAAATTTAATTAAACAAGTTAAATCAAAAGAAAATCTTCTTGCGAAATTTAATAATTTAGTTTATTACTTATTAAATAAAAAAATTAATCGAAAACCACTTAATTAAAAAAATACAATTATAACAAAATTTAAAAGAAAATTATTAATAAAATAAAAATAGGATTATAAAAAAAATTTAAAAAATGTGCCAATAAAATTAAATTAAACATTTAATTAAAAACAATTAAATTAGCGAAAACGAGTAAAAAAAATTATTATAAAAATTAAATAATTTCTCTTTTGAATAAAATTAATTTGAAAAATGTAATTAAAAAATGTAATTAAAAAAGGAAATCTTCTTGAGAAATTTAATAATTTAGCTTAATTATCACTTATTAAATAAGGAAAATTAATTGAAAATCACTTAATTAAGAAAAGAAAATATAAAAAAAATTTAAAAAAATCCACCAAAAAAATTCAATTAAAAACATTTAATTAAAAAAAAAATGAATAAAAGCAAAAATTATTATAAAAAATTAAATTTAAAAAATTAATTATGTATTAAACAAATTTTCTTTTAAATAAATTATTTAAAAAATGTAATTAAAAAAAGTTAAATTAAAAGAAAAAGTAATAATTACTTAAAATTTATGTATAGTTAATTACTTTTTAAGTTTATTTATTTCAAAATATTCCAAGCAAGAACTTGAATTTTATTGGTCAGGTTGTATGCTGGCTTTAGCCGAACTGAACAATTTGTTCGGAGACTATATCGTTAATCGGCCAGTTTGTATAACAACTTTATCCTACAGAGGTCTAGTCTGAAAAATTTGTTCGGAGATTGTAGCTTTGCCTTGGATAATAATCCATACCAAATTCGGAGGAATTATCTTGCCAAAATAAAAAAGTTGTCCATACAAGAATTTAATTTCGATCATTAAGATTGTATGACAGTCATATGCTGTGGTATCCGATCTGAGCAAGTGCTTCTAGGATTACATCGTTGCCTAAGGCAATAACTCATGCCAAATTTCGTGATGATTTCTCTTCAAAGAAACGGTTTTTCTTACAAGTACTTGAATCCAACATCCAACTACAGTGATCCGATTTCGGCGATTAGTGGGAAGAAAAGGACATTTGGAAAACTTCTGACTGATATTCCAAAAACTGAGGGACCCAGTTAGCGTACATACAGACAGACGGATAGACAGATCGACATGGCTACATCGGCTCAGCTCGTCAAGCTGCTCTTCAACGTTTTGTTCTGGATACTACAAAGTCGGTGGCAAAATTAGAGTATTATTATAAAATAAAAACTAAAAAATTAGAAATAGTTTTTTTAGCGAATTGAAATTTTAAATTAAACAAAATATTTTCTTTTAAATTAAAAAAAAGATATAAAAAAAATTAAATATTAAAAATCAAATTAATAAAATTAAATTTAAAAAACTAAATTAAAAACAATTAAATTGGAAAAACTAATTTAAAAAAAATTAATAAAATAAATATTGTATAAAAAAATTTTAATAAAAAGTTAAATAAAGCAAAAATCATTTTGAAAAATAAAATTATAAAATAATTCAATTAAAAAAAAATTATTATAAAAAAATCAATTTAAAACGAAAGGTTAAAAAAAGTAATTAAAAAAACACTCAATCAAAGCCAAGAAGTTTTAAAAAATTAAATAACAAAAATATTCAATTAAAAATGTTTTTTATTAAATTAAGTAAAAAAATATATTTTATGGTAAAGTAAATAAAAACAGTTATAAAAAAAAGTTATTAACAGAAAAATATATTATAAAAAAAATTAAATTAAAAATTTTTAAATTAAAATATAAAAGAGTCTATTTAAAAAAAAAATATTTAAAAAAAACATAAAAAAATTTTGTTAAAAAATGTAATAAAAACACGTAATTGAAAATTACTTAATTAAAAAATAAAAATTTAAAAAATTTAATTAATAAGATTAGATTTGAAGGTTTAAATTAAAAACAATGAAATTTGAACAAACTAATTATAAAAATTATTTAAAAAAAGAAAATAAAAAAAATTTAAGGAACAAAAATTTTAATAAAATAAATTTAAAGAAATTTACTTAAAAAAAATTATAAAAATATTTGTTATAAAAAAATTAAATAAAAATATATATTATAAACAAAAATAATTAATAAAATTAAATTAAAAAAAGTTTAAATTAGAAAAAATTCAATTTAAAAAAGTTACCCAAAGAGCGTGCTCGTCTTCAAAAACTAACATTAAATGCCAAGATAGTTTTTTTTTTTCAAAATACAATTTTATTAAACAAAAGTAAATAATTTTCAAGCCTAAAAGTAATACTTAAAACAAATATTTTAGAACAAGAAAAAGTAATAATTTCTAAAATTTATGTGTACTTAATTACTTATTAAACTTAGTGTTTATATAAGCTCAGTGAGGTTAATATTACAATAATTAATCAATTTCTTAATTTCCTCGAAAAACAAAACAAAAATATTTTTCTTTATATTTTATACTTATATTTAAGAATTTTTTTTTGAAACCATTCCATATTAAAGAAAAATTAACTAAGATATGATTCTTTTAAAAGTTTTACAAAAACTTCTTTTGTGGTTTGAAAAATCATGTCATAGCAAATTATTGTAGTGAATCATTTTCAATTTTAATTTTAAAAGTTCAATTTTAAATAAGTGTGCAACTCAGTTCTGTGTTATAATTATTTCTTAAATTTTGACAAACAGTTTTTGTTGTTTTTTTTTTGGCTTTTTTAAATAAACTTATAATTACACGATGTAAATCATATGTGATTATTATAATGAGGTGTTTTATAAGTCGAAATCATTATTTTGTACAGTGCTTAGTTTTTTCTTCTAGCTTTAGCCTTAATACACAATCAATCTTAAATTTCTCATACAGTTTTTTTTTCAGAAAAATTAATTAATTTAAATGAATAAAACTTAGCACATACATAAACATACATATGTATGTATAGCACTTAACTAAATAAGTCCAAAAAGCTGTGTATTTGTTATGTAATATTTTTTTTTAATATTTCTTTTCTTAATGAAATTAAATATATACTATTTATATTATTTTAATACGTTTATAATATTTAAAAAAATTGATTTTGTGTGTGTGTGTTTTTTAACATATAAGTTTAACTTAAAATATTTTAAATACTCACATTTTGCACTAAACGGATAATCAAAAAACTTATAAATAAATTTTAATATATTTTCAATTTTATTTTGTTTAAAAATTAACTTATTCGTTAAAAATATAATAATGACGGGTTTTTTTTAATTTGAAGCATATTTTGTAGTTTTTTAAATATTATTTTTATGAATGTAATTATTTTCTTTGAAATATTAATCATTTTAATTAATTAAATTAATCGAATAGTAAAATTCTATTGTCAAATTTATTTAATATTAAATGTTTAATCAAAATTTTAGTTCTATTTTCTTAATCTTTCATTTTCAAAAAAAATTTAAAATAATTTAATATCAAAAAAAATTAATTTAATTTGAATATTTAATTTAAATTTGAATTTTATTTCATTAATTTTTAGTTTTCAAAAAAATTTTGAATGGAACAAAAAAAATAATTTATTATTAATTATTTAATTTAAATTTGAAATTTAATTTCGCTAATTTTCAAACAAATACAAATTTTGAATGACAAAAAAAAATAATAAAAATTTAAGAATAAATATTTTAAATTTACTTTATTACTATAACTTTTAATGTTAAGACAAATAAAAATTGCTAATTTAATTAAAATTTAAATTTGAATATTACTTTATTAAATTTTAATTTTCTGGCAAATAAAAATTGCTAATTGCAAAAACGCTTTATAAGAATTTCAAAAATTAAATTAATTTTTTTCATTTGCAAAAAAGTTAAATTTAGTCCGCTCAAAATAAAAACTAAGTTTATAACAATTTACAATATGATTAGTGATTTTATTATCTGCAAAATTGTAACTAAAAAAATTGTTTATTTTTAACTTCAAATTAAATGCCAACAATTTAATTCAATTCTTTATATAAATAATTTTAAGAAAACTAAAAAAAAATTATATAAAATTATTAATAATTCCAAGAATATTGAAAAAATTAGTAAAAAATTATTAAATATGTTCAAGAAAATTTAAATAATTAGTAAAAAATTATTAAATAATTCCAAGAAAACTAAAAAAAATATCTAAAATTACAAAACTAAAAAAAGATTATATAAAATTCTTAATAATTCCAAGAAAATTTAAATAATTAGTAAAAAATTATTAAATAATTCCAAGAAAATTGAAAAAAAATATCTAAAAACAAAAATATTCAAGAAAACTAAAATTTCAAATGGTAAAAAATTAAAATAATAAAAATTTAAATAAATTATAAAAATTATTTCAAGAAAATAAAATTATCAATAAAAAATTATTTGCAGCAAATAACTAAAAATTAATATAAAATATTAAAATTTAATTTAGTGTTAATTAATTTTCGACAAAAATATATATTTTTAATAAATTATTAAAATTTATTTTATAATTATTTTTAATTAATTTTTTCCACAAAAATTTTATTAATGCTCAAATTATTAACTAATTATTTGTAATTTCAATGACAATTTGTTATCAAAAATAAAATCTTTTTTAACTTAAAAAAAAATTTTAATTTTAATTAACAAAATTATAATTTATTGAGCATTAAATTTATATGCTAACAAATTGTAACAAAACAAATTTTTCTCAATTTTTAAAACAAAAACTAATATTAATTTTTTATTAACTATTGGCGGCGAAAATATTAGAATTACTAAAATAATTATTTCTTTTATTTCCAGAAATCTAAAACTTTCCATATTTTAATTTTGGCATAAGACATTTCAAGAACCACATTTTCTCATACATTTGGCTGATTTAGTAAATTTTTTTAGTTTCTCATACAAATAAAATTTAATTTATGTTTTGTTTGATAGATATATATATGTATATTTTATAAAATTTGCTGATATTAAATTTTTATTTTTATTTTGAAAAAATTTTCGATTTTTTGTTCTAATTTTTATACTTTTTAGACAATATTAAAATAATATTTTTTATTTTGATTTATTTATTTATTTTTTTTTTTGAAAAAATATTTTTAATTTTTAGCTTTGAGCGTCGCCATAAATTTAATATAACAAATATAAAAATTTCAAAATAAATATTATTTATAAGATATTTTTATTGTTAAATTGTATTTTTTTCGCCGATCTGGTAAACATTACATTTCTTACTTGCTGAGGCTATTATTTAGCATTTCCTATATTAAGTTCTCAACGTCTCACTACCATTTACGAACTATGCTCACATTTTATTCACTACGCTCAATAAAATGTTAAACTTTTAGTTATCAATCAGTACATTTTCCATATAGAAATTATAAATACGAATTTATTACGCGCTACATACATATACAATAACCAGTTAAAATACTATAGTTGTTCAGTGCTACAAAAGCCTGTTTGCATGAAAAGCAACAATAACAAAAAAACGCAATTGATTTGGAACAAAGCTAGAAGCCAAGCTAGACGCTACGTTACTAAGCTTACGAATATTTGGCATATTTTTAGGAGCAGCAAAGGTTTCTCGTACAAAAAGCATTAATATTAAGGCGAAAATGCATTAAAATATACATACATATGTTTATATAATGATGTAAGCAGAAAATGTGCTCTTTGTGTGAGCAGTGTTTGTTTTCAAAATTCACTAATATTTTTTAGATTTTTTAAATATTTAAAAACTTTGAAAATTTTATTATTCAAAGTTTAATTTCAATGCGTAACGGGAGTAATGTGGCCAACTAATGTGTTATAGCGCTTTGAATGATTGTTAGAGAAATTTTTAATTTTTTTTTTTTTTTTTGTGAGTTTTTTCAGTTTTTCATTTTTGCTTTAAAGGCGGAGAAAAACTTTCGTCTGAGATCACTACAATGCTAACAGTTTTGCTAAATATGTTTGTATGCTGAGTGTGCTGCCAACAATATTTGGTCGCCTGCAGCTCTACCGCAGCCTTTCGCGCACCCCTCCCTCTTCTTGTATGCTATGTATGTATGTTGTGACTAGTTACATACTTTAATGCTAGAAAATGAGTAGTTTTACTGTGTTTAAATATTTTTTGTATTATTTTTGTTGCCGTTGTTGTTGTTGGTTTTTCTTTAACTTTGCTTTGTTAATATTCCATCATATATACTTATGTATGTGTGTATACTATATAGCTGTAGCATATTTATAACTATTTTATATACATTAATTACTTTTTATATTATATATTAACATATTATGTATGTCTATGTGTATGTCTATGCGTGTATATGATTTGATTTCTTTATATAGAATTTATAAAATGCGGCTGCGCTGTGGTGTGCTTGCATTGTTTTTGCTGATTTATCACATTTTGAAATAGAATTGAGGTACGCCTGCAAGTATGCAATGCAAGCAGCTTGATTGGCTGCCAACAAAAGAAAAACCAAAAACAAAAACACGCCGCGCAAAAGCAAAGCACTCAAATGATGTACTTGTATATATGCGTATGTGTGTGTGCATACCTATGCATAAGTATATGTGTAAATGTTGGTTGAATTGTGCTTCGCAACATTTTAGTGTGTGTGCAACATGTGGCCAAGCGTCAGCAACATGCTGCTCGCTACAATAAAACTACGCTTAGGCTATCTCCAGTGCAGACAACATTTTAGGCCTCCGCCGCGTTTTGACTCTGCTGCATTGTTGTTGTTGTTGTTGGCGATTGTAACGGTGTTAGCGGTGATTCGGTTGACGGCGAAGGCATTGAAGGTGATGACGGTGTTGACGATATTGTTGTTGCCGGCGAATTCATATTACCGCGAATGTGTCGATTCTCCGGATTTGCCATTACCGATTGTATGAACTCCGATGTCTCGACCTGCAGCTGCGCCAGACGTCGTTGCAACAATTGATTTCGTTTCACCAATTTGATCGTCTTCAACGCTATCGATAGCAGACCTTCGGTTTTCTTGATCTCACACATGCTGGAATATGTGTCGGAGTCGGTGTCCTCTTCATCGCTGCCGTAAAGACGCTTGTGACTGTTGTTGTTGCAGTTGTTGGCGCTCAAATTCGTTGTGTGTGTTGCCAGCAATTGTTTGTCGCTCAGCGCTGGTGCTGGGAATACTGTTTTAACGGTGCAATGCAACATTTGTCGTGCTTGGCTGCCATGATTGTTGTTATTGCTGTTGCTGGTGGTGGCGGCAATGTCATTGTGATAGCGCGCCCCACTTGTTATGGAATGTACTTCGCAGTCTTCTTCATCGAGTGTGTCATTGTCCAGCTCCATATGTTCGTCGATTATTGCGCGCACCAATTCCGGTCCCATGGTGGATGAAGAGACGAAGTTCTCGGATAATTCGTGTTCATCCTCTTCGTCCTCCATATGCAACCGTTCACCGCGTAACGGTTCTGTGTAGGATTTGTCGGCTGCACTGTCGTCGCTTGGGCCACGTATGCGCAGTGTGGATGAGGTGCGTCCGCCTGCCACTGGAAGTACAAGATAGTAAGGGAGCTTATTAGTTGAAGAAGATGTAATGAGTTCTGAAAGCAGTTAATTGTTATAAAATATTTATGATAATATTATCCACGAAAACATCAAAAAAGTCCACAAAATAATTTCGGATGACAACATAGAAAAGTTGTTCGAGATAGCAGGCACTCTAAAGATATCAACTGAACGTGTACATCATATCAATCACGACATTTGGGTATGAGAAAGCTCTGTGCAAAGTGTTTGCCGCACGAGCTCACTTTTGACCAAAAACAACGAGGAGTTGAAGATTCAGAGCAGTGTTTGTAGATGATCAAGCGAAATACACCAGAGTTTTTACATCGATATGTAACAACGAATGGAACATGGCTCCATCATTTCGCGCCGAAGTCCAATCGACAGTCATCTGAGAGAACCGCTCCAAAGCGTGGAACAACGCAACAGTCTGCTGGCAAGGTTATCGCGTCTGTATTTTGGAATGCGCATGGAATAATATGTATTGACCTTGTAAAAGGAAGGACCATCAACAGCGACTATCACATAGCGTTATTGGATCGTTTGAAGTACGAAATCGGCCGCATTTGAAAAAATAATGAAAGTGCCCAAACAATGCATCGTGTCATAAGTCAGTGAAAATCATGGCAAAAATCCATGAATTGGACTTTGAAATTCTTTCGCATCCAACGTATTCTCCAGATCTGGCCCTCACCGACTATTTCCTGTTCTCAGATCACAAAAGAAAGCTCGCCTTATTTTCAAGCAAATGACAAATCCTGCTACAGAAAGGATACCGAAAAGTTAGAGGATCGCTATAATAAGAACTATGTTGAATAAAAAACGAAAAAGAAAATGTGTTTTGCTATGGCAGGCCGGGTACTGTTCAAATGATCTGTTCCGTAGAACCTGTTTTCCGAGTCAGGCGCTATAACGAGACTGAATCTCTTTAAACCTAGTAATACAACGACGGTTTCGACCGAACAGCAGACAAATAATACTGGTAGACACATAATTTGTGACATGAAAATTCTTAGTACTGTAATTTACCATCAGTGAACAACTTCCTATTCCAAAAGCACCAGAATCTTGAAGTCTCGATGAAGAATTAGAATCGACTAGCCCTTCCACGGATTTTACAGAAACCGCAAGGGAAATGACAACCGACCCTTCATTAGATTTACCAGGATGTTCAACGGTGTCGTTTTAATTAGTTCACACACAAATCGCAGTCCGAACTTTTATCATCCAGACTAAAAGGTAGGAACCTTCTCCAAAATGCTGTAAATATTACTTTTTGCAGAAAAATGCAGAAAGACCTCACAAATTGCTTTCGTCCAGAAGGGGATCTAGTATACTGTTCAGAAGTTAACCTTTTCTTTAACTCAATTGGACAGAAACATGATCCACGTGATTGGCGTCTATTCATTGATTCCTCTAAACTTAGTTTAAAGGTGGTATTGGTTCATAACGGTAATAAATAACCATCTGTGCCCTTAGCTCGTGCGGTTCATATGAAGGAAACATATAAGAATAGCAGAGTTCTTTTAGAGCACATCCATTATCAGAGTATGGTTGGGCAATATGTGGAGGCCTAAAAGTAATAGCCCTTCTTCTTGGAAGCAGTGGCCAGTACGTCAGGCATTCACTCCTCAACAAAAACGTCATCAGCGAACCTCTAGTTGATCCCAAAAAGATATTACTACCACCTTTGCATATTAAATTGGGTTTAATGAAGAATTTTGTTAAGGCAATCGACAGAAATGGAAGAGAGTTCTTGTACATATTTGAAAAAAAAAAATATTCCAAGAGTCAGTGAAGCAAAAATTAAGGAGGGCATATTTGTGAGTCCGCAAAGAAGAGAACTAATGAAAGATAAAACATTTGAGGAAATGCTCAATGAAACTGTAATACGAACCTGGAGTGCCTTTAAAAGCATTGTTAAACATTTTCTTGGAAATGAGAAAGCTGACCATTACAAAGATCTTGTGACTGAACTACCTACTTCCTTTAAAAAAAATGGATTGCAAAATGTGCCTTAAAATTCACTTTCTGAACTCCCATCTGGATTTTTTCCCCGAAAATTTAGGGGTTTACCAAGTCATTTCTGCTATGGAGAAACGATACCAAGGCAAGTGGAGTGCCAGTTTGCTTGCCGATTACTGCTGGACATTGTTAAGGGATACTCCAAAACAAATTATCGCTGAAAACATCGACAGTAACATTTTAAGGTACTCTTTGGTTAATAAAATAATATAACAATAATATATCTATCGCTGTTTTTTTTTTTATAAAATCCTCGGCAAAAAAAATATAGGTGATAGAAGAAATCTGTAGCTATTTTCTGCATTTGTAGCAATTTTTATATAATCAACACTTTGTTCTGTTCATGTCAGAAAAAACAAGTTGATTTTTGTTTATTAGTAGTGATGAGTTCAGTTTTGCCATAGTAGGTAAGTATGCATATTCGACCGCTTATCACAAAGAAATTTGTTAGATAAATTGAATCATATCAAAACAAATATAAAAACAAGTAAGGAAGGGCTAAGTTCCGGAGTCACCGAACATTTTATACTCTCGCATGATAAAGTGATAATAATTTATATATTTTTTTATTTTGCTGTAAAATTAATTAGATTAGATCAATTTGTGTACTTTGAGTATTGAATTGTATTTCCATTTCTTAATGTATATATTATACAGAGAAGGCATTAGATGGAATTCAAAATAGCGTTATATTGGAAGAAGGCGTGGTTGTGAACCGATTTCACCCATATTCCGTACATGTCATCAGGGTGTTAAGAAAATATTATATACCGAATTTCATTGAAGTCGGTGGAGCAGTTCCTGAGATATGGTTTTTGGTCCATAAGTGGGCGACGCCACGCCCATTTTCAATTTTTAAAAAAAGCCTGGGTGCAGCTTCCTTCTGCCATTTCTTCCGTAAAATTTAGTGTTTCTGACGTTTTTTGTTAGTCGGTTAACGCACTTTTAGTGATTTTCAACATAACCTTTGGATGGGAGGTGGGCGTGGTTATTATCCGATTTCTTCCATTTTTGAACTGTATATGGAGATGCCTGAAGGAAACGACTTTGTAGAGTTTGGTTAACATAGCTATAGTAGTTTCCGAGATATGTATAAAAAACTTAGTAGGGGGCGGGGCCACGCCTACTTTTCCAAAAAAATTACGTCCAAATATGCCCCTTCCTAATGCGATCCTTTGTGCCAAATTTTACTTTAATATCTTTATTTATGGCTTAGTTATGACAATTTATAGGTTTTCGGTTTCCGCCATTTTGTGGGCGTGGCAGTTGGCCGATTTTGCCCATCTTCGAACTTAACCTTCTTATGGAGCCAAGAAATTCGTGTACCAAGTTTCATCATGATATCTCAATTTTTACTCAAGTTACCGCTTGCACGGACGGACGGACAGACAGACATCCGGATTTCAACTCTACTCGTCACCCTGATCACTTTGGTGTATATAACCCTATATCTGACTCTTTTAGTTTTAGGAGTTACAAACAACCGTTATGTGAACAAAACTATAATACTCTCCTTAGCAACTTTGTTGCGAGAGTATAATCACAATATATACATACATATGTACATAAAAGCCTAATAGAAAAATTACCATAAAATCACTAAACAAATAACTTCAATAATAAATTGAATTACGCAAATTTTAATCAAAACGCTCATAAAATTAATGGAAATTTTATTGCTAAAAAAAACCGAATTGTAATAAAAGCAATGGTAATTGGCATTGTGGATCACGTGTTGTCAACCAACGCCCAGCATTTCACGCAGCCACAATTAAAACACACAAACGCCTGTTGTATATATGTACATATATGTTTATGTATATGTTTATCTATATATAGTATACGTACATGCGCCACGGCACACGAGTTAATTCCGGAAAATGGGTCACAGCACAGCGTTAAATCTTACAGTTACGTGCGATGCTACGCAGCGTTGCATTTAATTAGCAATATTGCTGTTGATAATCGGAAGCAGACGGTGGCGCACTTCGGTATGCGCAACAACTACAACAACAACAACAGCTCAGAATGTACACACACCCGTTCGCAAATAAGAAAAGCAACGTCAGTGTGAGTAAATAAGCAATAAAAATGTGTCAGTCTCATGCGCTTACCGGCTGAAGGCAGTATACGCGTCGAAAACGTGACCACACCAGAAGCCACGGCAATGAATGCAGTACGGTCAGTTGAGCAGCGTTGAATGCAATGAGGAAGCGCGCAGTGTGGCTTATGGGTTGGCCAGCCAGCAGTTGTATAAATAAATATGTAGCATGTGCTTATATGTATATAGCGCGTGAGTAGCGGTAAAAAGCGGTTGACCCACTCAAATGATTCATTGTTCTCGTTGCTGTCAAGTTTATACTCGTAGCACAAATATAGATCTGGGTGCAGAGTTTATGTGCAGTCGCTGTGTTTGCATGTCAGTTAACGAGTTCGCCTTTGTGACTGGTGAATGAGGTCACTTAAACATGCGTCCGTTGAATTATAAACACGTTGACCGGACTGAAGTGGCCAGCACTTTGTGTTAAGTGAACGTCACTGGGTGAGCGACTAACCACCTTATGATCGTTTGAGACAAAACTTGATAGCTCTGAGTGAATTTTCCAAAAAGCGGTCGAAGTTATACAGAAACAGTACTGGATTTAAATGAATCTCATACCCACATAAATATGTATGATGATATAGTCGCAAAAACTGCGACCAATTAAGAATAAAACGCGAGTACAAAGAACTTGCAGGACCTACAGTCCAGCTGAAGAACAGAAATAATTAACTGTGTTTCTTGAATGTACCAACGTCCTAAAATTAGCTCCAGATTACTTATAGCTGCTTGTGAGAGGAAAACAAAGGAAAAGGAGACAAGAACAGGAAAGATGACGGAAGGAAAGGAAAGGAAAGGAAAGGAAAGGAAAGGAAAGGAAAGGAAAGGAAAGGAAAGGAAAGGAAAGGAAAGGAAAGGAAAGGAAAGGAAAAGAAAAGAAAAGAAAGGAAAGGAAAGGAAAGGAAAGGAAAAGAAAGGAAAGGAAAGGAAAGGAAAGGAAAGGAAAGGAAAGGAAAGGAAAGGAAAGGAAAGGAAAGGAAAGGAACGAAACAACAATAAGCTCAAAAACTTTGCTGTTGTCCATCAAAATATGCAAGAAATACTCTCCTTCTTTTACTGATATCAACCTAACAAATTTAGACAAAGTTTGTGTCGAAAAGAGATAGCAAATTATAAGTGGGTTCAGCTGAGTAGCGAAAAAGTCTTACACATCATAGTTTGAGCATTTTTTTTGCTACTTTCCCGACTTTACGATAGATGAAAGCCACCAAAGTCAGTAACTTTATATAGACAAGATCTCGTGCTTTTCAAATTTTTTTGGTGGTGATTAATTTGTGAAAATTCTTGACATAATTCAGTACCTTAGTCGGTGATAATGATTCAAATCGGTTTGTGTGACTAAAGGAGACTTCGGAATGAGAATTCCTTATATCACGAAGACCGAACTTTGGGGAAAACATTGACCAGACAGAACTCCTTTCGATACAGTTCTAGTAGTTCTTTGAGTTCATCAAACGTCGTATTTCACACTACTGAAACGACTCGAATATATAGTTAACTACTCAAAAAATGTCAAAAATCAAAACAAATAACCGTTTTGGGGCGAATAAATTCAAAGATAAGAAAGCTTGAGCCAAGATTTAACTTCATTTGGAACCATGAGTGAGAGAGATTTGGAATTAGACAACTCAGATTGACAGCAATATGAGCTATTCAGTTGTTTTTAGATTGTATTAGCTGAAGTCTATCAATCGGTTGATTGAGGAAAGTATATCAGCTCTGGCCAGCTGTTGGATTCCGTGTTACTCAGTGATCTACCTGTATAAGTTAAAGTATAACCTAACGTATGTATAACTTTAAGTATAAATAACTTAAAGTATAAGCTAAAGTAAACCTAAGGTATAAATAACTTAAAGTATGTATAACTGAAAGTTTTCCGAAAAATGTTTTTGTTTTTTTTCTTGCTTCTCTGATATTTATTTTATTTTTCAAGTAGACAGCTGACCCAAATCGACGCAACAAATTGAGAGCGCAAACATTTCCATGCATTTTCTTTTAAGCCAACACCACACAAGGTTTTGTAATTTATAAATATTTATATATGCATCATATATCTTATCTCATGTGTATGTAACTAACTGTGCACACTTATTTTCAGTTACATTTGCTGTTGCGGCATTTTCGTTTGCACATTGCCAAGCCGCACGACAGGTCAGCTCAAGTCAAGTGGCCTCGTTATGAAAGCCTACAATGAACTATATACAGACAGGGCAGGTGATTATCAGTAGACCTATGTTCGAGGCATGTGCAAGTGGTTTTTGCGCTTCCAGTTAGTGCTAGTTAGAATTACAAAAAAAAAAAAGTTAAAAGTAAGTGACGCATAGACTCTCTGACTAATTAATCGGTTAACGGAAATCTATAAAATATTAAAAAGGGAACTAACTTTTAAGTTTGAAACTTTTTCTGATTTTTTTTCTTCCTAAGCCCTTCCTATTAAGCAGCTTGGGACCATGATACCGAAAAAATTAAAAGTTTGTGAATTTAATTTTAAGTCGAGAGTTTTTTTATTTAAAATTAGGTACAGAACCTTGTCTAACCTAACTTTTACATGCATACATTTATATATTAACGGAATTTCCACTTTTTCCCATTTAGACTCTTTTTGCACACTGTGCAATATCTGCTGACTGCTGTACAATGCTTGTCGCAGTTGCAGCGTCAGCTTTGTTGTTTTTGTTTTGGAATTATACTTGTTGATGTTGGCATGGAGCACAGCTGACCTTATGCAATTCCCCGTTGCAATGCACGAAGTTGAACACAGTTGATTTCATTGTTGCTTATTGACTTTGTGGCTTTTCCCTTTCTATCTAAATATACATATGTATACATACATACACATTTACCCTCGCTCATTTCAGAGACTTTGCTTTCCACGTTACTGCACATGTGTAAGTTACTTTTACAGCAATCTGTGTGTGTATGTATGTGCGGTGTTTATAATTGTTTTGCTTACTTTGCTGCTGCTCACGCAACAGACGGGAAAGCATGTATGTACATGTGCATGTATGCATGTATGCATGTGTAAAAGTGTGCAAGCTTACGTTTTTTCAAAACATCATTTGTCATTCCTAATTATTGAAAATTAAGCTAAAATCGCTTTTATGCGGAGTAATTTGTGCGATTAATGCTAATGTTAATATTTTTGAAGTTATGATTTATGTTAGAGAAGAAGTTATTAAAATCAGTCTTATTTCAAAAAAAAAATATTTCGAAACAATTAAAAAAGATAAGAAAAAACTTAAAATTTAAAATAATGTATACTTAAAATTTACATATTTATTGCACGAATAAACTATTTTGGTAAAATTAATGAAATAAAATATTTTAAATAAAACATAGAAACTTAAGTATTGGAACACAAAATAAAAATAAATAATTTAAAAAAAAAAGATTAAAAGCATATTACAAAAAAAAACTAAATAAAATAAATTTTAAACAAATCTGACTTTTAAAAACAATAACTTTAAATATTTTTTTTTCTAATAAAAATAAACATTGAAGATTCAGTATTTGTACAAAAATTAAAAAAAAAATACTAAAAAGTTTCAAAATACATTAAAAAATGATGAATACAAGAATTTTTAATAATTAAGGATTCCGAAATCATTAAAAAATTATTTTTGCTAAAAAATGTTAAAAGTATGGTATCTATAATAAAAAAAAATTGTCAATAAAATTAATTCTAAACAAATTTGATTTTTAAAAACAATAATTTCAAGATTTTTTTATTATAAAATTAAGCAATGAAGATTCAGTATTTGCACATAAATTAAAAAAAAAATATTTTTTACTAAAAAGAGCTAAAATATACTAAAAAATTATTAAAAAAAAATTTGTTATTTTACTACAAAAAAAATATTTTTTTAACAAAATTTATAAAAAATGGAAGTGGCTATGGATTATATCAAAAAATATTTAAAAAATAATAATAAATAATGAATTCATAACTAAGAATAGTTATATATAATATTTTACATGAATTTAAATTATAATTAATTTTTTTGATAAAATTTTTAACACATTCTAATAATCAATTTAGATATACAGATAGCGGTCACGTCAGGAGCAGCACAAGGATCCATCCTCGGACCAGACTTATGGAACATTAGCTATGACGCTATATTAAAACTAGAAATGCCAGATGAATCGTATTTAAGATGGGACACCGAAAGTCGCGGCAGATGGACGGCCAGGCTTATAAAAGATCTAGACTCATGGACAGGCCGAAAATTCGGAGAGGTAGATTTCTACACAACCCAGCTGTTATCCGGTCACGGGTACTTCAAAAAGTACCTCCACAGAATGGGAAAAGTCGAAGAGCCGTCATGCCTATACAACGACGCGACAGAAGACGACGCTGAACATACATTCTTCGAATGTGCGCGCTGGCAAGGAGAACGCACCGCTGTAGAGGACCTGGTTGGCCCAATAAACGCGGACAATTTAGTCAGCGTTATGTTGGAAAGTGAAGAAAACTGGGGCATCATCAAGAAATTCGCTGCACTCTTGCTATGCAGCAAAAAGCGGGACCTGGACGCAGGTGCGCAGATGTAAATCTCTCAATGAGAAAAATGGAACGCCACCCTGAAGTAATGCAAACGCGGTCCCAGGGTGGGCGACGGTTCCTTAGAGGGGGGGGGTTTTTAGTGACCTGCAAGTGGCACATACCGCTGCTGTGACGATAGCACCGACGATGCGGAAGGCATTTTCCACCCCCTCGCCCGCAAAAAAAAAAAAAAAAAAAAAAAAAAAAATCAATTTAGATTTGTAATATTAATACACTTTTAATATTTTTTAAATTTAATTTTATAAAAATGGAAAATTTAAGTGACTATGTCTTACATAAAAAATTAAAAAAAAGTTAAATAATGAATTGTTGATTATTATTTTTTTTTTGTTAAAATGTATAACAACTTTAAAAAATATTATACATTTTTTTCCAAATTTTACCAAAAAAAAAAATTATTTAAAAAAGTTTTTTGATTTGAATTAGATAAAATACAGTGTAAATTAAGAAATAATATGTTTGATATAAAATATAAATATTTAAAATTTTATTTGTAAGAGTTAATGACAAATTGAAATAATTAGTTCAGACTTAGTGAGATAATATATTATAAGAAAATTTTAGTTTTTTCATGATAAATTTAACATATAATAATTTTTAAATAAAAAAAGTATATAAAAAATTTGTAATAAAATTTAAAAAAAATAAAAATTTGTAAAAAAAATATTAAAAATCATATAAAATTAAAAAAAAATATATGATAAGATTAAAAATTCAAACATTTTTAAAATTTTTCATATCAAATTGAAAATTTAAAAAATTTTCAAAATTTAAAAAATTTTCAATCACATTAAAAATAAAAATAATTATTTTTTTTAAATATTTCTTAATTTAACTCCTAACAAAAATTAAATAATGTATTAATAACAAAAAAAATATTTTTTTAACAATAATTAATTTCTAAACTTTTGAAATTGTTATAAAATTATTTAATATACCACTTATGAAGTGTTAATATATGTTAATTAATAATCGTTTAAAATTTTAAAAATATAATAACGTAAAATTTTCATTAAATATAATCATATATGAATATTTTTAAAATTCAAAAATTTATTAAATTTTTAAAATGAAAATTAAAAAAAAAAATTAATATTTTTAAGACATTTTTGCAGGATTGCTAAAAAATTAAATAACGTATTAATAAAAAATTGAATAGAAATAAAAATTAAAACAAAAAATTTATTAAAAAAATAAATAATCTATTAATTAAAATTTAAAAAATTAGAACTTATAGAGAGAAAAATTTAATTAAGTTAAAAAATCCAAATTTCAAACAAAATAATTAATTTTCGCTTAAAATTCTAAACCTATAATAACGTAACATTTTCATTAAATAATATTATATAATTACATATATTTGCACAAATCATTAGCAAATCACGCATTTTTGCGCATTTTCACTCACTTGAATTCACTTATTCAGCAAATGTGAGCACAGCTCACAATCACCTAACTGATTGACTAACTGACTCATCACACTCACTTAGCAATGTATGTATGTTTGTATTGCACGCAATCAACCAATAATACAGGCATTCAGCTTATTTCCATTTCTAACTCGTATAAAACTCACACTACCTGCCCTCGTGCACTGGCCCGCCCTGCCCTTCAAGCTGCCAATAAAGTGGCCTATTGATTGCGCCGCTCGTGTAGCTAAATGTGCCATGAGCAAACTCGTGTTGGCATAAATTAATCGTACAAAAGCTTTATGGCTTGATATTTATAAATTGCTCTTATTTGCTAACAGGTGAGCAATGTTTGCGAAACAAACACACACACATACGCACACATAACGAGTATGTGATTTTGACAAACAGAAAAGCAGACTTGAGGGAAAACGCGTTAATTATGCTCGCTGTGGCTTAGAATAATTAATGGAACATGTGAATATATAAAGTGTTCATTTATGTAGCTAATGATGTGGCTGTGAGACGTTTAAATAGTGAGTAACGTGGAATTATGCATGTAGTAATGCATGTACGTATGCATACCATATATGATGGAGCTGCCATATTGCAGTTTGCGGATGAGTTATTTTTAAATACAAATTATTACAATCAATTTCTGTAATACTTTGAAGAAAAATCTCGAAAAGTGCAGATATTAAAAAAATGCTGTTATAACGGTAAAAAGTTAATTTTTTTTTTTAATCTAAAATTCAAGTGGAATTTCAAAAAATATGTGAAAAAAGCATATTCGAGTTGTCGTATTTTGATTAATAACTCTCCTTTATTATAAAAAAATTTTATTGTTATTGTTGTTATGAAATGATGTTGCCATATTATAAAAAATGCACAATAAAACTTGAGTAAGTATCACAAGGTGTTATTTAAATCAGTATTTTTAAAACATTAAAAAAAATGTAGCAAGAGTTGCCATATCGTTAAGAATTATATTTATTTTTAAGAAATTTTTAAATTTTATAATGATATTTTTGTTGTAAATTTCGACATCATTCAAAGCTATATATTATTTTGTTATATTGCGTAAAAAATGGTAAATAGTAAATATTATATGGCATCACAAGGTGTTGCCATATCGTAAAAATGCACAATGTAACTTGAGTAATTGCAATATTGAAATCAGTATTTTTAAAACATAAAAAACGTTATTGCAAGAGTTGCCATATCGTTGAAAATTATATTTATTTTTTAAAGATTTTTAAATTTTAATATAATTCTAATGTTTATCTTCTTTTGTTATATTACATAAAAAAATTTAAATATTATATTCTTTCATAATATTTAAACAATAAAATAGCAAAAAAATCGATTTAACTTTCAAACGGTTTTTATAACAAAACTTTGTTTTTTAAATATACAACTTTTTCTCTCGATAAGTTTCGATATTTCTATTTATCACAAATTATTTTGGAATTCAGTAATAAAGCTAAATCGAAATTGCTTCACATTTTTACAAAAAAAAAAATTATTTAAAAAAAATTATAAATATTTCTCAATTATTTAACCTTTCTTCTCAGAAATCAACCGTTGCTTTGCAATCATTGCAGCTACACCAGAATCGCTACAACATTTAATCAAGAAAAAGTCTCCACTTCTCTATTAGAAAAAAACAAAAAAAAATTAAACATCACAATAATAAAACTTTACACAGTCTGGCAACGCTGACGTGAAGCCATCTGCGGCGCACAACTCTTGAATGCCGAACTAGGCAGGCACGTGGGATTAGTTAAGCTGTATTTGTCGCAGTCGGCGCACACTTCGCTGCCAACTAACGGTTAACGCCAGCTGTCAAAGGTTTAGTTAGTGGATTTTTCGTTTTTTTGGGAATTTTTATGACTGCAGGAAGCTTTAAAACGTTTACTCGACTAAATCCTACACAGCTTGGATGCCTGTGACTACAAATGCATGCGCGGTAATTATTGTGCAAACTTTCCTAGTCATGGGTATTAAAAACAACAGTGGGACGTCATTCACTTTGAAAGGTGTGGCTTAAAATAGTTATTTCTGTTGATTAACTAGAAGATTTACATATTTGTTGTTTTGAGAAGAAAATACTGTTTATGTACAATAATATAAATGTTGGTTTAAGCGTTGAGGATTAGCAAAGCGGTGAATCGAAAGAGTAATTGGTAAAGAAATATTTTGAATGACAACTACAGGAAAGTTAAGTGTTTAGCTTTTAAAAATGTGAATCGTAAGAGAAGTTGGTATAAATGCGATATACAGGCTTAATGAAGAAGAGATAGGAAATTATTAGTTATGGCATTTCAATGAGGCATAGAGTTACGCTCTTTTCTCGCATTAAAAAATTGCTGTCTGTATACACGAGAACTAAAGCCTTAGTTTATGAGGTATACATCTGAAATTTTGCAAACCTTCTTTACTCCCCTAGAAGCTACTCATTTGTTGGAGCTGTCGATATCGGACTACTATAGCATATAGCTGCCATACAAACTAAACGTTCGAAAACAAGTACTTGTATGGAAAACTTTTTCATTTGACGAGATTTCTTCACGAAATTTGACATGGTTTATTTTGAAAAGCAGTAATGCAATTTCCGAAGAAATTGTTCAGATCTGACTACTATAGCATACAGCTGCCATACACGCTGAACGTTCGAAAACAAGTACTTGTATGGAAAACTTTTTCATTTGACGAGTTATTTTCGCGAAATTTGACAATGTTTATTTTGAAAAGCAGTAATGCAATTTCCGAAGAAATTGTTCTGATCGGACTACTATAGCATATAGCTGCCATACAAACTAAACGTTCGAAAACAAGTACTTGTATGGAAAACTTTTTCATTTGACGAGATTTCTTCACGAAATTCGACACGGTTTATTTTGAAAATCAGTAATGCAATTTCCGAAAAAATTGTTCAGATCGGACAACTACAACATATAGCTGCCGTACAAACTGAACAATCGAAATTAAGTGCAGGTATGTATGAAAGCTTTTTGTTTGTGAAGATGCAAAGATTTTTTCTCGTTATAAAAACAAATTTAAAAATCTTGTTTACCGTTCATTAATCAAATATATTTATTTATTTCTATTATATGCACTTTTTTTGTTTCCAATAGTTTTGTAACAATCCATATGCCACAACTCACATCAGGTTTGCTTGCATAACACGAAATTGAAAAAGGAATGCATAACCAAATGACAGTAATTGCATTTACGTAATGAAAATTTTACATTGAGTTTTATACATTAGTGCTTAACAACAAAAACAAGAACCGCATCGTTGTACTAAATGTTAGGAATGACAGCGAATAAGAACGAACAAAGAAAGCTACGCGCCGATGACTTGCAGTCGCGTATGACAAATGGAATTTCTCTGCAGTTTGCTGTCATTTTCTATTTTATTGCACTTTCCCAAATGTGGGCGCACAGCAAATCATGATTCAGGCAATTTGCAGAAACGGTATGTAGGAAAAAAAATTTAAAATTCTCTTCTTTAAGCAAAGAGCGGCAAAAAGACTGCTGCTTCTTGCTACTTTCTCCGAAGGCAGCCAGCAGCGAGTTAATAAAACCAAAAACAAAATTTGTATATATATATATATACATATATACATATATGTATGTATATATATATGTATATACAATAGAAATGCAAAAATGTTAAATACACAGCGTGACCATAATAAATAATATAACTATACAACTATATAAAATACAACAACACTAACAACAATCGCCCGATAACGGCGATTCAAATATGCAAAAGTTGAGAATTAATGCAAACAAAAATGGGGAATCAGTAAACGAGAAACGTGAAAGCGAACTACAAACGAGGGGTACAACGGACGGCCACGTGTAGCGTAACAAGCGCAGCTAAATTAACATTACGCAAATGAAATTTACATTTCAAGCCAACGACAATCGCGGCGTACAACAAATGCATTTCACCACACAACAGCGCGGAATTGTAAGCACGCCAAGCCTAGCTGGCGGCTAGCTCTCGATATTATGTAGATGAGCTTGATGAGCGCGCTTATGTAAAATCAGTTTCACACGCTCGTATGCCGCTGGCATATGGTGTCGTACGCGTGCTCGTTACGTATACGCCGTGGCATGCCGCGTGCGGCCACCCCTAACTAATTAGTTGCTTGGTTGTTGTAACACAAAAACACACGCACATCAACGTGCAACTTACCGTAATTTATAATGCTAGATGTGCCACTGCCATTCGTCGCAGCGTTGCCGGGCGTCGTTAGCGTTGACAATAATGCGTTGGCTGTGGTATTTGGCTGGCGGCGTATTTCCTTGAGATTTGCGCGTATTTGGCGCGGCTTTTTCTCAGAACAGATTGTGGGCGCCATGGTAGCTAAGCTTCAGCTGTGTAATTTAATAATTCAAATCTGTTGTTGTTGTAACTGCAGTATGTCTGCAAAGAGATTTGAAAGTAGAAAATATTCATTGATGAGTTGCGTTTAGAAGTTGTTAAAGATATTCAATTGAATTGATATTGTTTGTATATAAATTTTTTTATTTATTATAAATACAATTAAAAATAGATTTATTTCAATTTTTTGCAAAATGGTTTAAAAAAGTATAGATACAAATATAAAGTACTAAATTTTTAAAATAAATGTATTTTTGAATTAATTAATTTAATTAATTTAATTTAATTTAACTTAGCTTAATTTAAGTTAATTTAATTTAGTTTAATTTAATTTAATTTAATTTAATTTAATTTAATTTAATTTAATTTAATTTATTTTATTTTATTTTATTTTATTTTATTTTATTTTATTTTACTTTATTTTATTTTATTTTATTTTATATCATTTTATTTTACTTTATTTTAATTTAACTTAATTTAATTTAATTTGATTTAATTGGATTTTTTTTTATAAATTGTATAAAATATTATTTTTCTATATTTTACTTAATTTTATTTTTTTTTATTTTATTTTAATTTATTATATTTTATTCTACTTTATATTTTACTTTATTTTAATTTCATTTAATTTAGTAAACTATAATTAATTTTTTTGCGGGTGAGGAGATGAAAAGCCTTCCGCATCATCATTGCTGTCGTCACAGCAACGGTATGTGCCACTTGCATGTCACTAAACATCCCCTCTTAGTAACTGTCACCTACCCTGGAACCACATTTGCATTAGTTTAATTACATCTAATTTAATTTAATGTAAATTAGTTTATTTTAAATATTAATACTACAAATTGTATAAAATTTTATGTTAATTTTTTCTATTTTTTTAATTTTATTTTTTTAAATTTAATTTATTTTATTTTAATTATTTCACTTTGTTTTTATTTCCAGTTAAAAATCAAGCTTTAGTCAAGTTCCAAACCACTTTTGACACAGCCACGCCGTCAACCCACACATAAAACCTCAAATATTTTTACACCGTGACAGTATGCCACACGTGCCTGCACAAAATTATAATACCCCATCCATGTAAGGAGAAATTAAAAATTAATACTTGTAAACACGCTCAAGAGAATGCTCAAAATGTCAGTGAGCAGCAAGCAAGGGGATAAGCAAAATTGCAACACACACTTTTGAATGAAATATTAAGTAGCGGTATTTTACAGTAGCTGTACATTTTCTCAGAGCATTTGTTGAAGATGTCGCTCGTTGTTGTTCTTTATATACACAAGTATTTTCTCGTAGGTGGAATTGCTTGATTTACTTTCTGGCAGTAAAATAAAAGTAGGACAATAATTTGTTTGCTGTTAAGACGTCGCCAATTTAGTCGAATGGTAAAAGTGTTGACAGTATATAAGTATAAATATACATAAGTATATATATATTTACTTATATATATATGTATAAAGTTATTTTTTCTGTTACATGCCAATGATCAGCAGGTTATCCCGGTCAACCAACTAGCAAAAGTTGGTCATTAAATTTCAACAGCAGTACCGGAAGCAGCTGAAAACTTGTGATATCCAAATGCACGCGCAGCAAAAATGCCTGGTAAACCTGGATCAAACAATCAACTAAGATATAAGCGTGGAATTTTTATTATTTGTATTTCCTTTTCTAACTGCTTCTTTACGAGAAATTAGATTATTCACACTCGTGTGCACTTAAATCGTCGACTTTTGGACACTGAACAGATAGACACACGCACACCATGCATTTATATACTTACATATATATTAGCACTCTAGGCCAAAGCATTCTAAACATTAAAGGGCAAAGCAAACACGCACAACAATAACAATAATATAAACATCAAAGTACATGCTTGTATATAATACATATATAACTGTATACTTGTATACACATACATATATACAAGTTGAGCAACTTGGCCCAGAAAAGAAAAACGAAAACTCTTGAAGTAAACACATTCAGACATACCCAAGTGTAAATTTGTATGACGAACGGAAAACGACGGCACGTGTAGCGTCTGCAATTACATATAATAAAATTTAAAACCAAGTAAGGAATGGCTAAGTTCGGGTGTAATCGAATATTTCATACTCTTGCAAACTGGCATAAGGTTTTGTAAGTTATGTTTGGTGTATGGCAAGTTTTCACACGATATTAACCATTTTAGGCAAATAGATGCAACGTTATTGGAAAAACAAGCTCCCTCAGTTTTATTAAAGTAACTCACATATTGACCGTTATTTCACGCACAAAGTCAACTGGAAGTTCGAAAATCTTTCTATTAGGTACATGGGAGCTAAATTTTTGTGCCGATTCGACCAATTTTTGACATACCAGACTACTATTATTAGAATCTTCTTCAAATTTTAATATTATATCTCACATTTTAATCGATAATTTCGATAAGATGTACGGAATTGGAACTCTAATATTCCCTATATGCGAACTTGAAAAGTTTTAGTCCGATTTAAACAATTTTTATTTGACCTCTTCTAAGCGCACTATTCGGACAAAGTTATATCCCAAAATATTGACTGTTACTTGATTTGCATACAGGAAATTGAAAGAATCATTTGGAGTTTAAAATTGGGTTATATGGGAAGTAGGCGTGGTTGTAGTCCGATTTCGTTTGTTTTCGCATTGGAATATAGGAACGAACGATTAATTAATTAAAAGTTGAGGCGGCTGGGCCGTTTCGTTCCTAGTTTTGAAGGTTTTCGATGCGTTATTATATATATGACTATAAATCGGAGATCGGTATACTAAAAATACCTTGGTTTTTATTGTGCGGACTTATTATGTCGTATACTACAGTAACCTCGTATCGCATATCGACCACAAGTGTCTTGGGAAGTAGGGGCGGCAGCGGAAAGTGTTGCCAGAAGTAAGCAACTTCCCTTCTACTTCAGGCCACAAAGGCATCGAGAGCAATGAAATAGTGGACGACATTTTCCAAGAATGTTGTACGGCTATCATCCGAAAACGTGATCAATATTGGGAAACCCATAAATTGTCTATATGACAATCTTGACAGAAGCATGGTAAAGAAAATCAAAACCCGCTGGAACGAGCTACCTGGGCGCAAAACTGCAGAAGTAATGCGCAAAACGGTAGATCGGACGCAAAATTCCTATTGGCACTCGATAGAAGAGACTGTAGGAACACGATCGGAATACTAACTGGTCACTGTCTGGTGGCGACACACGCCCGCAGGATGGGCCTGATAGATCGAAAGGACTGCAAGAAATGCCTAGAACAGGTCACCAAAGAAAAGGCGCATAGTCTATGAAAGATGACTACTCCTCTTGGACCTAGCAACTAAACTCCATCTGGTATCGCAAAGGACCAAACTGGTATATGCGTGCCTTACTGGCCTACCAGATTAACCTAACTTAACCTATTACCACATGTCTTATGCGCAACTAAGCAAATCTCGAAATTGACGCCAACATTTTAAGATTAACTCAAGGCGCATGGTTCCTGCTTTTGGATTGTTACTGAAAATCTGAAGAACTCGATGACGGATGCCGGTTTTTACTACTGAACCGTTTTTAATATAATCTATAGTACCACTGGAGTTAAGAAACATCTCTAAACCAAAGCTAACCGAGGCTCCATTGTCGTGTTTTTATTGTCGTTGTGCTTAAGGTTATCACGTATGCTTCATGGCTTTGCAAACACTCGTTCCTCGAACATTGCAACATGGCATGTGGCAATGGTTGTTGTGTTATGATAACGAGATATACTAAGCTTTGCCTGGCATGTTATGATAAGACATACACGCCTCTACGTACATGTAGGTAGGTATATACATACATACATATGTATGTACAATGAGGGACGTACGTAATGTAAGGTTAAAGATATGCGCCTATTAGCTTTAATTAGTTACGGTGTGCAAACTTGCCGATTTATTGCTTTTCATAACTGTGGTTGCTGTGGTTTTTGTCCTTTTGCCACCTACCCATCCCCTCCTACCCAGTAATGCGCCTTTCATGTGCTTCGAAATAGTTGTTAGTCGCCCTTTCACTTGCTTGGAACGCATGTGTCTTCAAGCAGTAATTCCAAATCGAAGGCAGCACATAAAATTAGGCGTAAAACCCCAGAAGTCATTGTGGCATGAAATTGAACATAGACGAAGACGTAGCGACATACATACATACATATATATTTTGCAAAACGAGCTAGTAAATGGCACGAAACTGCTATAAGCATTTCTAGTAGCTGAACCAACAAAGCGACAAGTATTTGCGCACGTGTGTGCGCTCATTACACGCGCTATCAAACACCAAGCCTGCCAGCCAGCCAGCCAACCAGCCTACCCGTTGTAAGCGGCGTGTGCAGACCCGTTTAGCGGGCCATATGCTTATTGTTATGCCCAAAACGCGCACTGGTTATATTTTTTATTATCTATATGGTACATATACATATTTACATATATATGTATATACATATATATAAATATTGTATATGTGTGTATGTGTGTCTGTGTTTGATTGTTTGTACACAAACCCACTTGAAGTTTTATTGATCTTTTTCAGTGCGCTTCGTGAATGACGACAACAATTTTTGTTGTTGTTGTTGTTATTATTATTATAATGTGTGATTCTTCTTTCATTTTTCTTGTTTATCGCGTTATTTGGCAATCGCAGGCAATGCTAGCTGGCATTGTCGGCTTTAATGCATGCCTGTATGAGCAAATGTGTCTTTGTGCGTGTGTGAAGGCAAATAATATTATTTTATGCGCGCGCGTGTTTATTTACGAGTTTCTTCTTTATTTTCATACGCTTGCAACATATTGTTACAGAGTATAATAGTTTTGTACGCCTAACGGTTGTTTGTATCAACTAAAAATAATCGATCAGATAGAGGGTTAGATATATAAAAATGAGCAGGGTGACGAGGCGAGTTGAAATCCGGGTGAATGTCTAACCGTCGGTCGGTCGGTCCGTCCGTCCATTTGTCTGTCGTAAAAGTGAATGAGTGTCTGTCATTTGTGAGTAAAAGTTGAGATAATTTTTTCCTTGGACGTTGCATCTTTGTGGTTAAAGAGTCGGATGAAAACACCTAAAATGGTATGGTTAGTGAGATACCTTAAGGGGTTATATAAGTTTACGGATTTCAAAAAATCGACTTTTTCATCTTATCTTCTAAAATTCTATACCTAACACATAAAGAATTTTGTCCTTAATTTTTAAGTTGATCCGAGTAATAGTTTCGGAGATACAAGCCTGGAGAACTTGTGCGCTCGAGGCTAGCTAGGCTAAGTGCGCCGTCTTTAAACGCGTTTTTCTCGAAACTGTGTGTTTTGAATTCGGTAGGCAAGATTTCTCGAGAACTACTCAACCGATCTTCATGAAATTTTATACAGGTCTTTGACATAGAATTCTTAAATACTTGGACACAGGATTTTTTTAGATCAAAACTATTTGAAAAAAAATGTCGCGAAATTTTCACTGAAATTTTAATTTTTTGTAAAAATGTCTGCTAAAAATCCAATTTTCAGTTTTTTCCTCTCGTCCATGTTCGAAATTAAGATTTTTACTAAACACGTATTTTTTCACTTTAGATGATCCTGTAAGGAGTTGTCCTGCCAACGCGCAGGCATCTATTTTCCGATGGTTCACAGGAAATGGTGTCGCCATGGCCGAGTTTAAAATATTTTTTTCCAAAAATTTCTGAATTTCTTTGTCATTAGTGTATATTTTTTATAATAAAAAATTCTAATAAAAAATTTCATTTTTTATATGAGAAAAGAATTCTTGAAAAAATGCTGTTTCTTACTCGAGAAAACCCATGTTACCCCTTGAAACACAGTGAAAAGATATCATGCTTTGTGTAAAAATTTTTTAATCATTAAATGTCAAAGTTTTCTCAAAAAAAAAATATGGAAAATTCGTTTTTTTCGGGCTTCTAACTGTATATAACGCCTTTAGTTGGCTTTGAGCCTTGTAAGTTCCAAAAGCATGAAATATTCGGTTACACCCCAACTTAGGCCTGCCTTACTTGTGATTAATTTTTTTCCCCGTAAATTTTTCAACCTTTTGTTTTTGGTATTTTTTGTTTTCGTTGCAATAGAGGTAACGAGGTTATGCGCGTGTGGCTTTGCCGCTGTATGACTGCGTGACTGAAGGCTCACGGTATTTTATTTAATTTGTTCGCACACGACCGCTTAAATTTGGCCAACAGCTTGTCAAAATCGGCTGTTTGCATAGTCATTCTCGAGAGGCGGCTACTGCGTGGTGCTAATTAGAAGGTAGAAACAGATACATACAAGCGTACGTGTGTGCAGGGATATATACAAACTTAAGTATATACTATACAACATATAAGTATAAGTATCTGCATGTTGCGGATTAGATCTTCTTTGTTGTCCGCTGACGGAATTCTGAGCAAAATAAATGCATTATACATAAGTACTTATGTATATCGTCGCTTAAATTGCAAAACAACGTAACATCCAAAAATCGAAATTGAGGTTTTCATTGCTTATGATGCACTACATCACATTACATACATATATGTACATATGTATGTAGCATAACATTTTCAATATATAACCAATATGTAACCAATGTGTAACCAATATATAACCAATATGTAACCAATGTGTAACCAATATATAACCAATATATAACCAATATGTAACCAATATATAACCATTCTATAACCAATATATAACCATTTTATAACCAATATATAACCATTTTATAACCTCAAATTTTGTTCTATTATATCGTTTTTCCTTTGCCTGTCAACTTATGAAAAGTGATGTTTCGTTATTTTGCATTTTAGGTGACGATATGTATGTATGTATGTACATTTTAAAATTTGCTAGAACATCTTCGTTAAACAGTTGCCATTTTTAAACGTTATTATATCATTACTGTCGAACTAACGGAAACCTATCTGATCTGAAAATGCTGATTATTTGTACAAAACACAATACACGCGCGAGCCCTAAAATAGCATGAGTCACGATGACAAGTGTGCAAAATGCGCCACTGAGCGAACTTCATTCAAGATCGTCGTCGGCTGCTGCTCGGCTCCAATATTGGTTTATTACAACAGCAAATGCATGCAAACACAAATACACGATTTTTGTTTGCTTGTTTGTTTGTTTGGTGGCAATTAAGTTTGGCACAATAATTTATTGACGGAAATTTCGAGCCTAGCGGCGCATGGCGAGGCGGCGCTCGGAAACGCTGTTGCCAGGCGCACCTTCGGCAACAGTGCGCACACATGCAGTTCGCGCAGCTATTAGAAATGCTAATGAATGCACAAAAAGAAAAGCAACGGCGCATGTCTTCGATAAGAAAGACAAATTTTGAAGCAGCGAAGTAATAAAGCAATGGAAGAACACAAAAACACATACATATGTAACACATATGTACATATAAAACAAATAAGGAGGGGTTAAATTCGGGTGTGGCCGAACATTTTATAGTCTCGCAACGGACAAGCACAAAAGCGGGCATTTTTTTCCAATGTTAATAATATATCTGACAGTTCGCTATTACAACTTGGAACCACATATACGGTATTTGGGGACTTGAGTAATTTTGTTTCGACTTGGACAATTTTTGGTCATAAGGTGGCACATCTCAAAAACACTGTTCGTGCAAAGCTTCAGCTTGATTTGTACCATATAATGTATATAAGTAAAAGAATCAGTTAGTATTATAAATTGTGTTACCTGGGAAGTCGAGGTGTTTTGTCTGATATCGCACTGTAATGTAGAAATGTCAAAATAATCTTGCCTACCAAATTTCGTTGAAATCGGTCGAACATGTGCCGAGATATGCGGTTTTACCTTAAAGTGGGCGGCGGCACGACCATCGTCCCAATTTGACAGCAGCTAAATCGCTTTCATATCAACTCGGGTGTAAAATTGGATGTCACTGGTGCTTTTAGTTCTAGATTTATAGGACTTTTAGTAGTTTTTAACAAAACCGTTATGTGGAGAGCGGGCGTGGATATTTTCCCACTAACCTAAGAAAGGTTAAGGAAAATTTAGTCCGTACAAATTTGAGTGAGATAGCTTTATTGGTATGGAAGATATGCGCATTAAACTTACTAGGGGGCGTGGACGCGCCCACTTTTTAAAGATTTTCGAACCACAGTTACAGCTGGCTCGGACGGACGGACCGACAATCACACAGATTTCGACGCATCTTATCATCCTGATCTTACATATATATATACAAACAACCGTTAGTTGAAAAAACAGTTATACTCTGTAGCAACATGTTGCAGGCGCATAAAACAAACAAGACAAACAAACAAGATGGACGGGAAGTCTGTCAGGGGCATGAGAACAAATACAGAAACAATCGCAGGAAATGGCAAATTAGAAAATTGAAATTCACATAATTAAAGCGCTGAAAAGGTGTGCGCGTGTACGTCGTTTGGCGTCTTTGTGGGTATGTATGTATGTCTTAGCGTGTGCTTTTGAAGACGCTGTGATCAGACACCCACAACTTTGCAGCGAATACTTAACATACAGCACGGCAACAATAATGATGGCACAACAACAATAATGATGGCACTAAAACAACAAAAAACAACAACGGTTGTACGGTTGTGCAACCGCTCAAAGAGCGAGCGTTGACAAAGCGTTTCCTGTGAACTTAGCCGACCCAAGCGCGAAGTCGCCGGCACTCAGTTGGTCAATGGCGTAGCACTGTACATATGTATGTATGTGTAAGTATGCATGCACTCGTATGTGTGCGGTCAGTCTGCGTGTGTGTGTAACGCGCGTGTGCGCAATAATTTCAAGCAAAACAAACAATAATACTTATACATAATTCACTGGAAACGCTGGGCACCGGTGAAGTGGAGTGTAGTGTGGAGTGGACACACGGCAGCGGCGCATATTTATTTGCGCTCACATTTTTTCGAAGAAAAAAGTGCTAATTTCATTATCTAAGCACATGCGCATGTTAAAGCCACAATTGAGGCACACGAGCCTACACTCATGCATAGACCTGAAAGGGTACTTCAATTTCGGAAACTTTACGGCGCCTACCTATTGGCTGTTTTCACTCGACGTCTCTATAATCCGCTGCTATTGTTGTTTTATGCGAACGTGCATGGAAAGTTTCGCGAAACATTTATGTTCGCTCGTTCAAATGATAACATTTTATTGCGGAAATACGCAACCGTTACGGCAAGTATGAAGACCAAAGTTTGCTTTTCTAATAGAAAGTAATCGGTCACTGAGGCAAAACACCTGGCTGATTAGTCAGGAACAACAAGCAATACATAAAATCCGAAATTGTAACTACGAACTGGTGTTTTCGAGAACCCACGTCTGGCATATAGCGCCTCATACTACTCTTACTCAGACCTAGTACTACGATCGCATCGATCGGCGGCAACGCATTTGATCAAGGAATTTGCTACAGTACCGCGAGCTCGACTTCCGTCGGGCTTGAAAAGTCACTAAAGCTCGAAGCTTTTAGGCTGGGCTGAGAAAATCTACTGTTTGTTTTTGGGCTGCAATACCGCGAGCTCGACTTTCGTCGGATCTGAAAAATCACGAAAGCTTGTTGGATGGGCGGAGTAAATCCACTTTGCAACTAACGAAAATTCTTCCTTAAATAAAGTGTGAACCAAAAGAGTCCACGACAGTTATTCCAGCTCCACCCACCGCTGAACGCTGCAATACACAGAAGCGCAATGTTGTGCATTTCGCTGGAAACATTTATTAGAAGTCCCTCATTTTATCCACATATAGACCTCAGATTTTCAAAAGAAAGCTTGAACTAATCAGAAACCACGACAGTAACGCGTGTTCCAGCTACCGTAAAGACTTGAAACTGCACGGACTCAGAAGGGCTCTGTGAGTGGCACAATTGACCGTTCGCAGATCTTAGTTACATTTATTAGGGGATCCACATTTTATCCACCTAAGAATTTTTACCGATGGGGTGATGCTTGATTAAATAAGAACACAGTAAAGTAATTGTCGTTTCGGTCATTTCGCTCAATCACTTCTTCTTACTTAAGCGGATTCATAGGAATTTTGTAAACGCTCTAATAGGTCTCATTTGATAGAAAACGTACAACTCATCGGCTTAAGAATTTCTAGTAGTAGAAGTTTCTCCAAAGGACAGGTAAGTAGGAATTCGAACTACTCACATGAGCTCAATAAATGACCAAATTGATCTCTGTTTGAGCTCGTAAATTTTCATTAGAAGACCTACATTTCGTTGATTTAATAGACTCTATCGAAGAAATGTGTTGTCTATAAGACGTTTTGAAATACTCTTTGAAGTAGAAGGCCTAACTGGGAGAAACGGTTCCAAAAGTGCCAAAAGTTCTAGATGTGTTAGTAACGAAAAGTCGGACCAATAGCAACGAGGTTGAGGAATCTCCCACCAATAGCATGGGTGATTTAATACGGTAAGACGTCAGAGATGCGTCGTTAACTTGTTAAACTTTGATACAGGAAGGAAGCTCCATCTCTCACAGTAATTTTATTCCAACCTAACAATGTTGCGACCCCAGTGACCCCAGAACCCATTATTTACAAATTTATAGAGCGACAGCGTTTTAAACAACCGTTGCATTTCTTATAGCTCGAAATGTTGTAGTTGTAAGGCATTCAACGAGATTTTCTTTCACCGGAAAAGATTAAGTAAATCGAGCCTCGATTTAGAACGACAGAAGAAAATTTTCTGCAGTTCAGCAATATCGCAATGCATTAAACATATCCAAAATTTCAATTGGAAGTCTCTTTGGTTAACAGTTTCCAAACAAAACTACTTTTTTCTAAACGATTATTTTGTCGAGCTCTTCACTCATGAGCTATAAGTCATTTGCTCGATTAACAATTTTCATTTCAATTTGCAATTTGAGAGATCACAATGGAATGTGGAAAATGGCGATAGCTATCGAGCTCTTATCCACGGAAACTTACTTAGAGCAAACCAACGATTTTCAAAGCTCACAGTTCATAATTCCCCAGAGGAAAAAACGGTCTAACTACTACCGGCTGAAGTTTGTTTCTTAGAAATTATTTAAAGGAAATGTACGCCAGTCTCTTTCCCGAAAGTATCGGTCAATTTGTGAGTTGTCTTAATAAAAGGTAGAAATTACCAACCGTCTTATGCATTGGAACTACTGAGCGGAAAACTATCCATAAATATTTTTTTGCCAAACCAGCTCTCAGCATTATTTTATTGCCGCAACAAATAGGAGAAGGTGAACTGCCAACGTTTCAGCTTGATTTCTTTAGAATTACGCTGAACTGTGCCCTCCTACATAGTAGTGTAAAGTCATACAACAGACCCTTGGTTCAGAGAAGTTCATTTCCACGGCAAGGATTTGCATTACTTTATGGACTACTTCACTGCCGGTAAACAGCTTGCGCAAAGACAACGCGCTCATGCACTCATTATGGCTTCGATCAACTGCCTAGAATAAAGTAGCAACTGCAAAGTGTAACAAATGCTCTGACAGCTGTCAGTCACTGAGATTATTTTGATGATTGTTATTTAAATTACACGTATTTATTTAAAGTGATTTGCATAAGTTTGTGCTGATGCTTTTAATTCACACCACTGACGACTGGCGGCAAACACACCCATACATACATACATATATACATTTGCATGTGTGTGTGTACGTACAATGTCGAAAGCGGATGGCAACTAGGTCATTCTGAAGACACGTGTGTGTCATTAATGGCTCACACAATATTGCTTGCCTTCGACTTATTGTGTAATGCTACACAACTACATGCATGCATGTTTGTATATGTATGCGTGTGTTTGAACAATGGTGGACCTGCTGTTTACGTCTCTACTTACTAGTTGTTTCCCTTTCTCGTTAGCGTTTTGCTGTTGTTGTTGCAACCAAAGTCACAATATGCCATTGCTATTGTTATAATTGCTGCTGCTGTTATCGTTGTTGTTGTTTCCACATTTTCACACATACCGTAATAAGTAGCCGACAAATATGCGTCTCAGCAAGGTATCACATTCAGCTAATGAACCACATGTCGACACTTTGTACGCTGTAAATGGCACATACACCCACATAAACATACATACAGACACACACACATTAACATACATGCAGACAGACACACATACACATAGAGTTGACTGATGTATGTGCAAGTCAATTACAGTCGTTTAGCTTAGGTTCGGTTAAAGGTTATTGTCCCACAGAGATAAACGGTTACGGCTAAGTTTAGATACAAAACTGCCAGCGGAAGCAAGCAGGCAATAACAAAGTGTAAAAGTATAACCGCATAAGTTTACGATAATGAAATTGAATGCGTTAAGCAATCATGTTTGCAACACGCCATTCAGAAGGCACGCGTCAGTTTTCGTTTAACATTTAGTAGCATACATTTAGGCGTGTAAGGTAGGTGAAACGCAGAATCCATCGACCATTTTTTGATTTTTGACAAATTCAGCCATTTTTGTTTCGTTCATGCAACAACAACAAAATTTTCAGCTTAACAAATGCGAAAGTGCTTAGCATCGAGTATCAAGGAGTATTTAATATAAGAGAACTATGATGTTTTCATGCCTAGTGACATGCTTATTTTCGAAAAGTACTGAACTTTATAAAAAAAAAGAAGCAGCTTCCATTGGGCAAGCCTTACTATGCCCTTTGCATAATTTTCTCTTATCTAAAATCTTGCTAATAAATTCTAGAGCACGGCGGCGGTGACTTTGAACTATAAAACGCTGCGCAGCCATCTCAAAACTACGATGAAGCGCTGCTAGATGACTGACAAGGGTCTCATATTTTTATTAGATGCCTAAGTTAACACTGTTTGTCAATAGATGGCGCCAGCTGTTAGACGTGATCTATCTATACTAGGAATAATGCATTTGTAACCATTTCCTTACAATAAAATCGCATATTCATTAAAAAAAAAACAGCGAGAACTTAGTTGCGCACTTAATATTTAACAGTTATTATCTACAATTTTTCTTGGAAATTTCATTCGTCGCCATAAAAACCTATTTACATATACGTATAATAGACCGGAAACAGAAAAAGCCGAACAAGCGTTAAAACACGGTAATATTACCCAAAACTATTTCCAGCAAATTTTAACAACTCAGAGCTAACTAGCTCCGTCTTTACCGTTACGCATTTTATACTGAGAAAAATATTTGAGTATGCGTATTTTTCTTTCAAGCCTCCACGCGCAACACTTGCTCAGTCACTCAGCAAACTGTTCACGATCTACGGACTCTGGGGAGCAAGTATTTGAATGTCTCCGGTCTAAAGTTAATGTTGACAAAACGTTGTGGGGTCTATTTAATATTCCTTTTGCTGATTATCGTATTTTTCTACAAACATACGTGTATACGTTAGTATGCATAATGGAAGACATGTGCATATTTGCCGTATCATTCGGTACACGCTTTTTCCCCTCCATTATTATTATGGTTAAGTAGTTACGTGCCGGCGATTATTATCGACGACAATAACGTTCAACGTAATTTAATTAAATTAATTACAGGCAAAATGCAAAATAGACACGATGATAATGCGCACACGTATGGGCAGAATTGTCGGAGTTAAATTGCATTAGTGGTGGTTCACACGCGCCACTAGAGTTAAGTATAAATATATATAAATATGTATGTATGTATATAGTTTTAGTTGTGTGTTGAAAAACAGTAGTTTTCCATACACAAGAACGTTTATCGCTTGTTGCTTGAATCTCCAAACTTTATTCCATGAAAATATTTTAATATTTTCGAAAAGGTTTTGGGTTAAATTTTCAAATAGAAGTTTTCGTATACTATCTAGATATATAATTTGCTCTTTAAAGCATAAGTGAAGGTTCCAAAATCACTAAATTTTTTCGAAAAACAGCGTCGCGTTAAAGGCTGTGTAACCATGCTTTCCAACTACCAGGATGTCATGAAACGTATTATTACTGGTGATGAGTCTTGGACCGAATATAGTGTCAAAGGTGAGCCGAAGCCAAAAAAAAACATTGAAAGCAGGTAAAAACTCAAGGTTATGTTCGATTATCGAAGTCTGAAGCACTCCGAATTCCTACCGACGGCCCAAACTGTCAACAAGGAATACTACTATTTGAGTGTTCTGGATCGTTTGCACGAAGCTGTTAGTAAAAAGAGGCCGAAATTATGGCCCGACAACTCTTGGTTTTTGCACCACGATAATACACCGTCCTTTGCTGCATTGATTCTTCGTGAGTTTTTCGCCAAATTTTTAATCAATATCGTGCCGTAACCACCGTATTCGCCTGAGTTAGTTCCGTGTGACTTCTGGCTCTTTAGCAAGCTCAAACGACCGCAGCGGGGAAAACGTGTAAAGTCAATTGAAGACATTAAACGTGAGTCGCTACGTGCATGGAAGGCTGTTCCGGAGATTGACTTGAACAACTGTTTCGAGGATTGGAAAAAACGTTGGCATAAGTGTATTGAGATCAAGGGATTTTACTTTGAAATAAATTAAGAATTTTAAAATTTTATCAAAGTCTTTCTCTTTTTTGCTCATGGTAGTAATCTTTAGAAGAAATATTAGTTTCGATAGCGTTGCCACCTATTATAAATTAACTCAGCAATGTGCTAGCAACTATTAAAAGTTAAATATTTGCTTAAAGCGCGACTATAGCGTATTTCTAAAATCTTGAAAAATACATAGAGTTGCCACATATTGAAAAAGCTTGCCGAATATAAGGAATTCTCTCTGGTTTTTATAGAAATTTTAGAAAGTGTCACGAAAGCCAGCAATAGCAAGCATATTTGATAATAGACTAACCGCCTGTAGGTTAAGTAATATACTTATTTTTGGGCTTAAGCATATGATTTTAAAAATGAGATAAAATGTGATTCGAGCATGAGGTTGAAGACTTTGCTAACAAAAATGATTTCAACTAAAGCTGACAGAAAAAGGAATGTGTCCTGGATGCATTTCTTCAATTTGAGTTTTAGAAAGAACAAAAATTAAACAAATAATATATGCACTTATATGAAAGTAGTAAATATTTATGTATAAAATTTATAAAAAAAAAATATTTATATAAAAAAATTAATTTAATTTCATATAAATATTTGTCATTCATTATGACAAAATTATTCTCGAAATTTTCTAAACACAAATTTGAGCGACAGTATAGAATTCAAATGTTGTTATTATGCCATTTTTACGCACACAACTGCGATTAGATTGTACACATAAGCAATTAACTATTTATTTCACACATCTCATTTAGATTGCCACATGTGTTGATAGTAAATATTGAAAAAGCACGTCGAAGCATTCCGTAATTCTACAAACAATTTTAAATTGGTACACAAGCGTGGCTGTGAGATTACCTGAAATCGCAAACAGCAGTCAACGGTGGAGAACTCACCACACATGCATACAAATATGTACATTTAAGTATGTATATTTAGAACTTATGTACGTGAGTATGTAAGGTCATTTCGGCACTAATAATAAACAATTGTTCATTGACATATAAACATACACATTTTTCATTTGCACGTGTCGTCGTTTCCGTTCAGCTCTAATTTTCCAAATTAATTGCTTGTTGTTTTAGTTGTTGTTATTATTTTTGTTGTTTCTGCCTTGTACGCATTTTATTTTATGTCTTCGTTGGTGTCATTCAAATTCCACGCGCGTATTTATTTTACGCTTTCCTACGTAACATTTACATACTAAAATATTAACAACAACAGCAACAAAAACCACAACAGCATTGTATTTATTGTTGCCGTTGAATGTTGTCATTGATATCAAATGGTTGCGCGTGTGGCTTCGCGTTCACGATTATGCCCAAATACTCGGTCACAGATATGCGCATGTACATTTGTATTTGTGTTTCTACATATGCATGTTTATACTCCCCTGTGTTAGTACGTTTGTATATGAGTGTGCGTGTGTGAGAGAAACATGCGCGCGTGTAGCTACTCGCTTTTAAACATTCATACATAACGACGCTGTTTATTATTTTTTATTGCTTCGACTTTTGCTTTTGTTTTAGTGGCTGTTGCTGTTGTTGTCGCTCGTGTTGTATTGTTTATGTTGTACGTGTGTCGGTGTGTTGTTATTTTGCATTTTTGTTTGGCTGCAGTTGTTATCTTTGTTCATTCGGCATGGCATTTTCATAGAATTTTAAAAACATATGAACAAATGAAATGATTATTGGGTTGTTTTTCTGAATACGCTCATAGGCATTATTTAAATTTTTTTTTTTACCTGAACAATATTAAGTTTGTCACGAAGTTTGTAATACCCGGAAGGAATCGCCGGAGACCCTATAAAGTATATATATAAATGATCAGTATGTCGAGCTGAGTCGATTTAGCCATGTCCATCTGTCTCTCTGTCGTCTGTATATATACGAACTAGTCTCTCAGTTTTTAAGATATCTTTTTGAAATTTTGCAAACGTTTTTCTCTTCTCTTCTGCTCAAAACGTATCCGGCCACTATAATATAGAATACAAACTGAACGATCGGAATCAAATTTTTGGAAAACTTTCCCATTTTTGTATCTTCAAAAATAGATAAAAACAATGTTATTTATTTTTAATACTTTTTATTCAACTTTTTTTATTTAAGCATTTGTTTTATTTTTAATTTTTATATTCCAGTTTTATATTTTTCAAATTGGTTATACTATTTAAATATTTATTTTTAAAACTTTTTATTATTATTTTTTATTTAAACAATTTATTCATTTTAAAAATGATTTTTTTTTAATTTTTTTAATTTTAATTTTTTATTTCAAAATATAGTTTTTAAAATTTTTCATTTTTTAAATTTATTGTTAGTTTCTTTTATTTTTATTTTCCTTTCTCGTTTTGGCTGATTTTTGCATTTTTTTTTTGCATATTTTGTTGTTGGTTTTTTCAATTTTTATCATTTTCTCCATTTTTTATTTTTTAAATTCATCGTCAATTTTTTATTTTTTAAATTATTTTTTTTTATAATTTTTTATTTTTTACTTTTATTTATTTTCATTTTTATATTTTTCAAATTCATTTATTTATAAATTTTATTTATTTTTAATAAGTATTATTTTTCTCAATCGTAATATTTTTTTTTTAATTTTTTTTATTTTCAATTTTATGTTTTTAAAATTTTCTATTATATGCAATATTTCTTTATTTTTAATAACTATTTATTTTTTCTCATATTTCAGTTTTTTTTTTTAATTATCGTTATTTTGGTATTCTTAAAATTCTAAATTTTTTTTTAATTTCATATTTTTAAAATTTTTTATTTATTTTCAATTTCTATTTATTTTTAGTAACTGTTTATTTCGTATTTTTTTCTCATTTCTCGATTTTTTTTAATTTATCGAAAAGTCTTTCCTTTTTTTTCCTTTTTTACATTTTTTAGATTTGTTATTATTTTATTTATTTTTAATTTTATTTTCCATTTCTTATTTTTTAAGTTTATCGTCATTGTTTCTGTTTTAAAATGTTTTTTATCAAAAGAATTTAATTTTTAAAATAAAAAATTTTAAAAATATAAAGTTTTCGATAAATTAAGAAAATAAAAGACTAAAAATTTTTAATTTATTGACAATTTCTTATTTTTTCGTCTTCCTTTCTTTTAGCTGGATTTTTTGCAATGTTCTTGTGTTTTGTTTTGATTATAATTTTTTTACAGTTGCTATTGTAACAGTTGTTTTGCATGTTTTGTACTCGCCGAAAATATTACGGTTGCCAATCTCACACTCACACAAGCAATTATTTTTTAAAATAAAAACAATTTAAATTTGACAGCTAATAATTTCTGGCTAATGGCATTTTGTTGTTGTATTTGCAGCAAGTTCAGTTCACAAAATATATTTACATACATATGTACATAAATTTTTAAATTTTTATCACAGCTAATTTATTAAATATGTATTATAACTGTGGTGAATAATAAACTGATTGCTATTTTTTGTTTTTTTTTGTTTAGCTTTGCTAACGAACGAACTTTTAATATTTTTTTGGAATTTATGCATTTTTGTATTTTGTAGAGAAACATATTTTTAATCAATTTTTCACTAGTTGGCTCTTAAAAACGATTTTTAAATATTATATTATTAAAATATTGCTTGAATTACTAAAAAAAATATTCAAATATGATTTATCATAATTTTTGTTGTCGAGAATTTTTAATATTTTTTGTATTATGTTTTTTTTCTTTCTAGAATAATTAATATCTAAATGTTTTGCGGAAATTTTTAATTCTTTGTTTTTGTTTTTTTTTTTTCAATAATTTTGTTTCAGTGAAAATTGCGCCAAAACATAATTTCACGGAAAAATATTTTTGCGATAATTATTATACTTTCATTTTCGCATCTTAAATAAAAAATAAATAAAATTAATACTTCGCATCCAAATTTATATTTTCGTACATTTCACATGTTTTTCTCTTCTTCATAGTTGAAAACTTAAAACAATATTGTTAAAGTAAGAATTTTCATTCATTCACTATTTTTCAATTAAATACAAAGGATTATATTTTTTTAATACATACATGTATGTACATATGTTATTAACACTAAAGCTTCCTTCACCATACAAAGCACACTACTGCTTTCTTGGCTGCTAAGTTGAGGATTCTAGCAAATTAATTATAGCATCTAAGTTCTAATTCAAAATTAGCTATTTATAAATCTCCACTGGATGTCAATCACACGCTTGCCTGCGCAGTAATATTGAGTCATAAAACTGAAATAATGCCAAGGCTAAGCACATATCACAAGACAGAGTGAAGCAACAGGAGCAGAAGCACAACAAAAGAATACAAACCCTCCATACTACTTCAATCTGAAAAGCAATGTGATATTTTATTTACTCTTCAATCATCATTGCGGCACACTGTGTACGACTTTATGCAATACTATCAAGCAACAGTTAAAAAATATTTCAAATGAAAATCATTCGCTGCAAATCATCGGACAGGCAAATCAAACTGCACGGGGCCAATAAGGCAAGTATGACGTAAATCGGATTAACGCACGTTCGAGTGAAATGGAATTATTAGCGTAGAGCCGTCATTCTAAGTCGTGATGTTTAGCGGTCGAAATTAATTGTGAGTGGCTTTATATGCAATTATATTGACATGCTTATTCAGATATGTATTTTAATGACCCACCTATTAGTCGGCATGTGGTAAGGAACCGCATGTCCTTTAGCTTAAAATAGCTGCGTATTGTGAAGGCTTCTGGTTGCAAACCTCCATGAGCGCTTTTAGGTGACGCATGTGGCGCACAAAACGCTTCAAGGCGCCGCTACAAAATATTAGCACAGCGGGGTTTAGTCATTTAGCACAATTTATATATTAACACATTGCTCTTCTGTAAATAAGTTAAGGATTAAGAATACAATTTTCAGTGATGATACAAGTTCTCGTGACCGAAGAGTTTTTCTATCACGACATCAACTGTAAACGCAGTTAAATAGACTAAGTAAAGTTTTTCACCACAGGGGTGGTGAATTTCTATTGCTGGCACTGCAATAAGAATGCTGTTTATAATCACAAAACGGAGTTCAACACAAGCAAACTGCAATATTTTTCTCCGTTCACGCTTTTGTGGTGGGGTGAATTTCGCTTACGTTTTCTTAATTTTTATAGACGCTAAACTAATGCATGACACATGCCACCTTTTGTCAAAAAATTTATATCTAAAGTGTAACTCAAAATTGCATGTCTTTAAATATATATTTCATTTTCAGCATTGGTGTTGAGCTTTGATTAACGCTTTAATTATTTACAACGAATGTTATTTATAGCCACAAAAATGAACTTTAATTTATATCAGCATTAACTTTCACGTAACGTACCAACCAGTTTGGTACGTCATAGCTGTGGTGACGATTTTTTACTTCACATTTATCTTTTTATTGCTATAAGCTTAGTTAATACCAAGCATTAATACCAAGCGTCGTATGTAGTCATACAGAGAATATTTACTTTTTTTTACAAAAAATATGCATATTTTTTAATTTTAAATTCACCAAAGGTGTGGTGAAAATTTTTAAAACAATTTTCATATTTCAAATTTGTTTACAACACAGCTGTGGTGAGTTTTAAAATAATCCATATATTTAAAATTTCACCACAGGTGTGGTGAATTTTTTATTTTAATTTTTATAACCCAAATTTATTTTCCATGAAGCTGTGTTGATTTTTTTTTTCAAACAAACCATAGGCTATCAATTCCACCACAGCTATGGTGAAAGTTTTCAAAAGCAATTTTTACGTTTCAAATTATTTTCAAAATATATGTATGGCGAAACTTTTTTGTGCATTCATCGAATATTTGACTTTGAATTCTTACTTAAATGTCAAGTTTCCGCTTTAAAATATTTAGGGGCGATTTGGGGGAATGCATTTATTGAAATCTACACAAATAAATTAGTTGAAGTTCCTTGATTTAAGATACAAAATATATGGTTTATTATAAGGGTATTAGTTGTTGTCAGTCCCAAGCCTATAAATGTGGAAACCCCTAAGGCAACAAAAACAAATTGCTAGAAGCAAATAAAGAAGCTTTGATGTTAAATATTTAATTAAATTTGCTTACACGTGTTGCCGCTTTTGGCCTTAATCGTACGAATACAACCACAGCGGATAACTATTAAAACGCGCACCCATTGGACATAGTCATCGATGACGCGCTACACACATGCTCACACTATTTACATATGTATGTATGTATGTTTGTCTGTATGATTACGCATATAAGTACATACATATGTATGTAGCGTTATGTTATTACACACTCAGTGACGCACAGCGCGGGGGTCTTTACTTTCGCCCGGCGCTCCAAACTGGCACGTGTGTGATTCACACAGCCATTAACCAGATACATATCCGCCGCTGCTAGCATTATTTTATCTTTTATACCAACATGCCTGTGCGTCTTAATATTATTGCTTATTTGGTTGTTAGCAGTTGTTGTTCTTGTATTTGTTTCAACAGTTTTCGCTTCTGCGAAAGAGTAAAAACGAAAGAAATAAATAGAGAAAAGTAAACAAAAACTGCTTAGCGCGTTCACCTCGATGGTTTTTGTTTAATGAAGGTGTGTGCGTATTAAGCTTCGGCATAACTACAGGCTTTTATGTGCATATGTATGTACATATGTACATATGTCTGCATGCGCATAAGTATGTATGTATGCCCATAAATTAATAAAAATTTAGCGTGTTAATGTCTCAGCAACACGCTTACAAACACAAGCTAACAAGCCACATATTCGCATATGGCATAATGTACACAAACACACACACACATCTTTTATGCTTGCATGTGTGCGCGCGAGGATGGCTTTGCACGCGCTTCTCAATCATCATTGCCAGCGCTGTCGTGTCGTCGCTGTGTTGCCGTTTGTCAAAGTAGGGCGTAGCTTTCTGAGTAAAATGTATGTAGTCATCAGTGTTAAGCGCATACCGGCGATAACACAACGCAACATTCGAACATACGTACCTACATATGTATATATGTGTATGTATGTTTATACAAACCAAAAAAATGTTAATTTCAGTTGCACCAAAAAATACCCTTCACAACTGACAAACTTTGCATAATAGAACTTGATTTTGTTCGTTAAGTTTGTATGGCAGCTATATACTATAGTAATCCGATCTGTGCAATTTCTTCAGAGAATGCATTGCTGCTTTGCACAGCAAGTTATGCCAAAAATTTCGCGAAGATATTTTATCAAATACAAAAGTGTTTGCATACAAGAATATAATTTTGATCGATCAGTTTTCATGGGAACTATATACTATATAGAATCCGATCTGCACCATATCTTCGGAGATTACATTATTACTTTGGGCAATGAGAAATGCCAAATTTTGTGAGGATATCTCATCAAATGCAAAAGTTTTCCATACAAGGACTCTATTTTGATCGATCAGTTCATATGGCAACTATATGCTATAATGGTCCATGATGTGTAAAAAATTTCAGATCGATATCTCTGAGACTTATAAATGATTTTGGCTAAATAGACTCGGCTCGTTATGCTGATTATTTATATACTATGTATGTACATATGTATGTATATATACATATATTTCTTTTATAGGGTTTCCAATTTTTCCTTTTGAATGACTTTGTATCTATTATATCATGTTTAGGGTATAAATATGACTACATTTATCTAATAGATAACTACATGCATAAATGTTGGCACGTTTCGATACAAATCAGTGAAATAAATTTCTGAATTGTTGAGCCGTAACAAACAATGCACTTAGTTTGTATGTATATAAATGGGTGAATGTGTCTATCTACCATGTGATATACAGCTATGTACATACTTACATATTTGTTTACTTTTGCCACTATCATGCTTCCAGAAGCATACAGAAAGCTTACTCAATAACTCATAGTTACAGGTTTTTTGGGTAAAGTTTAGAGGAGCTCGCGCGCCGGTATCCAAAAACTTCCTACAAAGTCCAGATAGTACAGGAAGTGTATCAAACAGTTATTTAAATTTATTATTTAATATACCGTTGCCATAAAATTTTGTAAGATTTTTTTTTCTTAGTAAAACCATCGAGCTGGCGCCGCGAATTTAATAATGATGCACACTAAAGCTCTTCAGAGATCTTCGATTCGAAATTAGGCTTCGAAAAACATCGAAAAATATTTTTGTATTTTCTACTTGCTACTCAGGAGGCAATAATATTCTTTCCGTTAACTTTTTGGGCAAAAAATAGCTTTTCCTAAAATTCTTGAGACATTGGAATGCGGCTTTCAGCTTGAAAACAAAAGCAAATAGCCCTGCAATGCTCGGAATAAAATCGTGGCATACTCCACAAAAAATATTCTTCCACTTTACCGATATGTCGCACACAATGGCAACCTTATAAATGTATTTTTCCTTTCAGAAAACTCTTCAGAAATCCATCAATCGTATGGATTTGGTTTTAAGCTCATAGGACGCAGCAATTGTCGAACTAAAAAATAGGTACTCACAAGATTTGGTTTGAGTAGAATTGAATACTTTTACATATACATATGTATATATGTACATGATCAAATAAATACCGATTATATTTATATATACATAATCAAAATAAACGCTTGAAAGCAGCACTCAGTAAGTCAAGTTCAGTTGAGTTGCCATCCAACACGAAATGTGAACTGTTGTGGAGATTTTTATTTAATCACCGAACTGATAGAGTATCTGTGAAACCGTTATCACAACTTATGACGTCTGCGTAATCGCAACTTGTATTCTCACTGCGATATTCACCTCGTCAGCATTGCTCAAAAATATTTGGAAAATATTTATAATGACAAAACAAGAAGACCACAGTAAAAGTTGTATAATTTGTGACTCATTAAAAACAAAAAAATTAAATTGATTTTTTTATTGCTAACGATTCACTATATCATATTACATATATAGTAGAGTGATTCAAAAAAAAATTTTTTTTGTTCGTTTGGTACTCGGAAAAATAGGTTCCTAGACACCTCTAAGAAAGCCTCTCCAAACATGAGTTTTTAATTGTAACGGGAAGGTCCTCCTACATACAGTTTTCTATTTTTTCTTATTATCAGAGAGAAAAATTTATATCACGCTTCCAACTACTTAAAAAAGTATATTGTTCCTTGGATTTTGTAGGAAATTGAATGCTCTACAAAAAAGGTCTATTATGATTTTTTCGTAAACCCAAACGTTTAAAAGATATTAACAGTTAAAGTTTGATTATTTTTGGGGAAATTTTTTTGTTTAACAAAGAATGAAGAAAATTGTAAAAGTATTTTTCTGATTTGAACAAAATTTGAGTTCTTGAATTAAAATTTTCTGCAAAAAAAGCAGAGCGAAAACAGCTGTTTCTTAAACTACTTCACCACCTGGTAAGGTGAGTATACGCGAATTATATTAAAATAGCCACCTGATAAGGTGAGTATATGAAAAAGAACCTTCACACAAACTATAATTTTCCAAATATATGCGCAATTGGCTTTTAGTTTAATGTGAATACACTTATCATTTAACGCAATATTTTTGTTGGTAATATGCCGTGAAATAAAAAGTGCTTACATATAATATATACATACATACATTTTTACATTTGAGTGCCACAAATGATAAGCTAGCTCGCCAAATTAGTTTATTCCAGTTTTTGTTAGTTTGATGGAATTTATTTGAATGAATTTTTGTTTTAATTACTGCGGTGGCTGGTGAAAGGCGTTGAATTGTCGGGTTTTTTATGTTTTTTTTTTAAATAATGAATGATAGGAAAATTACCAACGATTAAATGTGCGTAAAATATTATGAATTAATCTATGTGAACTTTATTTATACTTAGTGGCGTTAGACATTATGGTGCGCTATGGAAGTATACATATTATGTACCATACCTGTATGTACAGGCAATTTGATTAGATAAAATAAAACATGTGCTTTACGAATGATGAATTAGACCTAGATACATTTTTTTCATTTAAGGAGATATTTTAACAAATTTTTACGTGCACGTGATCTTCTACAGTTTATGGAAAAAAATTTGCATAATTGAGCAAATAAACGTCATAATACTTAAAAATTCGAATTTGTCTGCTTAAACTATCCAGCAGTCACTAAACGAATGCAAAAGATTATAACAAGTGTTTTAACCGGCTCTAACCTGGTTCAAAAGTAAATATTGAAACTAAAATTAGTTAAATATGTCCAAGTAAGATATTTGCCCACGGGCAAAAAAAAACTAATTTGTTTAATCACTTGTTTCAAATTTATACATATATATCTTTTTTTTTGTAGAGAGCGCTTTTAAGGAGTGGAAATTATGTGAAGGCCTTCTGCTTTAGTAGCGTTGTTTTGAAGATAAAAAGGGAAATAAGCATATTCTCAGAAAATACTAACTTAATTGAATCAATAAGGCAACATTTGAGCGGAGTATTTGTTGTGTGCATTGCAAAATCGTTTTCAAATGAAGAAATAAAACTCAACGTATACGCGATGTTATATTGTAAATACATACATATGTATGTATATGTAACATATAGGTTGAGTTAAATAATAATCAATCTTCTCTGTTTCAATGCACTCGCCTACATACCGAGACGCACACGCGCCGAGCACTTTTAGCGTCACGCTGAGCGCATTGCGCCATCGCCATTAACTGTGTGTGCCCCTGGTGCATATTATATGTCTGTATGTACATAAGTTGCGATATAATACATATGTACAAATATAATATTTTATGTTTGGCAAACGAAGAGTCAATCCATGAACAGAACCACCCATTGGCTAATGGCTATGAACGCAGAGATGACAATTGACTGTGTTTATCTGAATTGTATGAGAGTGTGAAAAATGGTGGAAATTAAATAAATTATGTTTAATGGCGTCGTTTGTGTATAAGTTAATTATTTTTAAGTTGGTGTATTTATGAGTTAGAGTTTTATTTTTTGCGTCAACAGTTAAAAAAAGTCCGCTAGTTGGTTCTTTCAGGTGGTTATTCCGACATAAATACAGTAGGCACTAGGAAATTGGAACTCTCTACACATACATGCATATTTATTAAGTCTAAAAATTAAGATTACAAAATATTTTAATTAATTAAACTTCAAAAACTTTAATTCGAATAATTAAATATATTTTATATAACATTTTTCATGAAGCAAAATAAAATGGTTAATTAGATTTGAAAAAGTAATATGAGTAATTTTCAAATAATATAGCTTTAAACAATTTTTAAATAATTAAAAATGAAATTAAATAAAATAATTTTTTGATAAGTGCAAAAATATTTTTTTAAATAAAAAAAATAAAAATAAATAATAAATATTTTTTTATTAAAATTAAAAAAAATAAATTAACTAAAATAAAAAAAATATTTTTTCAATTATTAAAAATGAACTAAAAAAAATTGTTTTATTATTTATATATATGCATATGTTTAAATTTTTTTTAATTAATTAAATTTTTTTAATTTTAAATTAAAATAATATTTTTAGTTTTTATTTTTACGTTTTAAATATATTTTTTTAACATTTTTTATGAATAAAAATAAAATTATTTTTTAATAAATGAAAAATATTTTTTAGTGAAAAAAATAAAAATAAAAAATAAATATTTTTTTTGAAATGAAAATTAAGGAAAAAATTATATTAATTAAAATGCAAAAAAATTTATACATATACATATGTACATATGTACATACATACATATGTATGTATGTATATATGTACATACATATGTATATTTCCATTATTAAAAAATAACTAAGAAAAAATATAAAAGAAAGAAAAAATAAATAAATATTTAACATATAAATAAAATTTACAACATAAATATTTTTATTTGATTAAAAAAATATTTTTTTGAAAATAAGGTTGATTAAAACTAAAAAAATTAAATTAATTAAAATGAAATTATATATATGTACATACATATGTATGTATATTTTTCAATGATTAAAAGATTAAAATTTTTTTAAATATTTTTGTTCTTAGTTATTTTTAATACTTGAAAATAATATTTTTTTAATTAATTACATTTTTTTTTAATTTTAATTAATTTTAATTTCAAAAAAATATTTTTTTTATTAAAAAAATTATTTATTTTTTAAATATTTTTTTCTTTTTTTCTCACTTTTATATTTTTTATACAAACAGCTTACGGAATCTAGGGTTAATTGAAAACTTAAACATAAACGCACATTCTTATTTCTTATAAGCGATTATTCAGCAATCATCAAGCAAAAATTTCAAAGAAATGTATTTACTTCAAAGACCAACTGAAGGTAAAAATGTTTTTAATGAAAAGTTATAAGTTTTTTCTCAAAATATTTCAAAGGTATTAAGGAAACAACAAATTAATTAAAAGAAATACATCACGGTACAACTAAAAGGTTAACATGAAAGTATTGTTCTTCTAAAGAGTGGAATTATATTGTTGCTGCTCAAAAGTTAAGGAAATAAAAGTAAAGAAAATATCACAGGCAAACCCAAGCCAAAATTAGACAAGTTTTAAAGGCTAATTAATTTGTTAATACTTTGTTGACTGTTTATTTGGAATGTGCAAATATTTATGTATAATAAACTCAACCTTATTTACTATTCATTTGCTTGCTAAGCACATTTCAAAAAGTAAATACACACATATAAATTCACTTAAATCAATAAAACAATACAATGTAAAGGCATATAAATATTTACACTAAATAAATATAAATATGAATAAGACACTTGAAAGTATGCATGCTAATTAAGTTAGCACTTGAGCAATTCTACAAATTCAACATTTCAGATAATTTTCAGAATTTCGCACTGGCAGTGGATTCCCGGAAATAAACTTAAGTTTTTAAGCGGAGTTAAAGCGATTTGAAAAATTAAAGGGAAATGGAAAAAAACTAAAAATAAAATTACAAGAAAACCGGAAATGCAAAATGTTACAAACGGATATTAAAATGCCGTTATTAATAAGCATGTGCAAAATAAACATCCGGTTCGAGATCAATTGAGTAATAATCACGCTAAAATTGCGGCTGTTACTGGACTACATTGTTATTTTTAGGTTATGTCAGAAGTGAAGTCAAGTTTTTTAAATTTTTGCTGACATTTTATACTACAAAGGGCTGTTTTATATATGTACATATGTATTATATATAAAAGATGTATATATATTTAATGCATAACTCCAACATTCAATGCCAGTAAGTTGTTGATAAGAACTTTTGTATACTGAACGTATGTATGTATGTGATTGATTACACATAAGTCCAAGGATTACTCTAACACAAAGAAATCGTTTGCGAACGCCTTTTGTGAAGCATGTTTTGCCCCTAATATACAGCCTAAAGCTGCCTGAAGAGTTCTTTTGTTCGTTCAGGTATCTTCAGGTCTACAGTAAGTACAGCATAATAAGACTAGTAAGAACCTAATTAAAACAACAAAAAAAATTAAAACTTGTTTTATGTGTTTATAAAACAATGAAAATAACTATTTGAATAACATAAACTTACAGTAAATTTTAGTTTCTTTCAATAAAAATTAAATATTCATACTAACCCCACTTTCAGTTATACTCAACCATAACTTCATTTTAAATCTTAACTTTCTGGTTACCGCAATCGTTGAACGATTATTTTTTATTTTACCACAATTTTTTCATTAAAAATAATTACAATATGTCCTAGAAAATCACATATACCATAACTGTAAATATTATTTCTCAATTTATCTGATTTTTAATGAACTTTCAAACCTTTTTCTAACACTTTTGTTACTTAGCCAAGACATAAACCTATTAAGGTATGATATAATATCTCTTAGGTGCCTTAAATATTATTTTTAGCACTTTTTCTGCTTTCTTTTATACACTAAATCAAAAAGTGAGTCATTGCATTAACAGTAAAAGTTAGAGCTAAATATGTGACAATTATGGCAATAAAAGGCAAGGTGGTTCCATTAAACGACAATTTGGGCGTACAATTGTGTATATAGAGCAAAAAGTTAAAAAGGGTGTGATTGCAATTTTTTATATATACATTGGAGTGGGTTAAATTTTTTTCTATAAAATCTCGCAAGCGAGAAATGTTCCACGGTTCATTTTAAACAAATTTTTCTAAGAAAGTAAGGATCTAAAACCAGTTTCGAGCCAGCGATTTCCGATTTTTGACGTCCGCTAAATTGACCCACTCTAATATACATATATAAATATATAGTAATATTTTCGTATGAACTCATCTTGTACTGTGCGCCTACTTCCCCCTTGACTACTCACTTCTTATACAGAGCCCTCAAACGTAGATATATATAATATATCTTTATATAAAAATATAAAATTACATATATAATGTCTATATACAATATAATTAACTGTAAATCCTAAGTTTGTGCCACTTTTTGACTATCCAACTTCTTTCCTCTAACGTACCATAATCTGTTCCAGTTTCTAAAAATATAAAATTACAACATATGTCTCAACAAAAATTAACTGTAAATCCCGCTTTGCCACTTTTCTTCCAACTTCTTTCCTCTAACTTACCTTACTGTTCCAGTTTCTTATGAAATTTCAAAATTACGGCACATGCCTCAAATAAAAAAAAAATTAACTGTAAATCCAGCTTTCAAATTTTACGCTCACTTCCGATTTTGCATGCGAAAGTTATGCAGCGCCAGATGGAACCCTAAACACAGACACACTTTACCTTTTACATTTGCCAACCGAAATTCCAGCACCAACCCACACACCGTGCCGCCGTTAAAATATTTTCTTTAACTTTTGCGTACTTACATTGCCTATAGGTATCATTAAACCTCCACACCCACCCACGCCTTAACTCGGATGAAATGCTTACCGATGCCACTGTAAAATGTCGCGCAGACACGCTTACGCTGCCGGGATGGCAGACAAGAAATACGCAAAACGAAACTAGAAAAAGAAAAAAATAACAAGAAGGATATACCCTAGAGGTCGACCGGTCAAAGGCGCGTGTGCCTCTCGGCATATTTGCGTGTGTAAAAATTTTACAATTCTCTTTATTAACATTCTGCGTAATATTGTTTCACGTGCCAGTGCTGTGCAAGGCATTCAGTTGAACAGTGGTTAAGTAGTGGTGAAATCAGACCACGAAATCAATGCTTGAAAGAAATTGCTTTGAAATGGAAATGCAGCGGTTAGATTTTGTGGCTAGAGAAAGCATATTTAGGTTACCAGCAGCAAGTCTATAAGTATACTAAATACTCATAGTTTATAAATCACCTTTTAGTGTGACAAATCGAACAAGCAACTGGCTCAAGTACAATGGGCTGACTGACTTAAACAATTAAAAAGAGAATAGCAATGTGTTATAGCACTTCATGGTGGTAAACACGGTACATACCCTTCTAAGCTTAATTCCACTGGTAAATTTCGGAATTACTTGCAAATGCAAATTATTTTAACGAGAGAGCAGAGCGTCCACTCTGCAGACACCGTAAATCAATCGACGTTGCTCTCTAAGTCGATTTGCGTGTCTTCCCAGTTGGACTAAACTGGATTACAGCGTGATGTCTTCGATAATTATGACTAATAAACTACATATTTTGCAGTCCATATTTAAGAGACAAGTTTTCACATGATTGTCCATGAAAGAGTTTAGTAAAGTCACCGAAACTTGTATTGGTAATGAACCAGCTGCGTGCCGCGGTGACAAAACAAGTCGGACTCGCCACTTCGAAGGCAAATACCACAAAAAGTTTTACAATTTTTAATAAATTTTGAGGTTATGCCAAATTAAAATCTGATACTTCTGATTCTACAAAACAGAATATATAATTAAAATTATTACTTATTTATAAATATTTTACAAATTTTATATATTATAACGTTGATAGCATTTATAATTGTCTCAAAGTTCAGAGACCGATTAGAAAGCGCGTGTAAGTAAGTAGCTGGCAATTTAGATTAAATAATTATTATTTTTTACTTTCCCACGCAGCCGTGCTATCGCAAAAATATTTATAAAAAGATAATCATTTATGATGACTCTAATGATTATTGCTTTTAGACTGCGTAAAAAGCTTTTAATTTAAAATATTTAGTATTAAAATAATATTTTTATTACATTTAAATTATTATTTTTTAATCATTAATGCCACCCTTTAGTCCTAAAATGTGACATAAAAATTAGAAACACAAACCGGTCGCGAATTATTGAATCTATTACTGGCGTGAACAACAATAAATACATTTTTTTATCTCAGATATGTCGAACGATGTGCTTGAAAGAGTGGTTTTGTGCATTTTTTTCATCATTACATTAATAAGAAGAAAACCTCAGACGAAAGTTATCAAGATATGATAAATATATGCTCTGGATATGCGTATGAAAATTGACCTACCGGTAGCCAGTGGAAAGGGTTCAGAGGCCCGCTACGCTGTGCATAACAAGAGCTTTAAGTACAACTCCAGCGGCGGCTGTTGAATTGGTACTAAACCTGCCACCTAGAGACCTCTTCGCTGAAAACTGCGCAGCAAAATCGGCGGGACTACTGCTGGCTGCAGGAAAATTTACATTTATAGAACCTTCGGGCATAGCTCGGTGGGTAATTGCGGTTGCGCAAACACCGGCTATATGATCACACTTTTCAACTAGGAAAGAAGGTTCAAAGTAAACATAATGCCTAGCATAATGGTACATTAGCTATGGAGTTGGTGCTGTCCAGAGTTAGGCATAAGGCAACCTTTTAAATTGTCAGACCACTGCAGTATATTTCAAGCTGAGGTCTTTGCTATTGTGAATGCCGCGGAGCTGGCCTCTAATGCACCTGCAGGCAATTCCAGAGTCAACACCTACGTAGAAAGCTTGTAAAAAAAATTTTAATTTCAAGAGATATCCTTTCCAAATTTGACATTTCAGAATAATTTTACAGACCAAGGAGAAACGATATAATAGAAACCATTTAAATTGAAACAAAATTTGGGTTTTGGTTATAAAAGGGTTATATGGTGATTATCACACACTCATATCGAAAAGAAATTAAGTTTTGGTTATAAAATGGTTATATATTGGTTATTATATCTGACAGCGATTTTGATTTTTTTTTTTTTTTGATGAAACACTGTTTTGAATTTCAAGTGACCACATATACATAAGAATTTATTAAGTACCGTTAAGCGCTGTTAACTTATTTTTAACGATATCTCAATTTCGTTTCCATTTTCAGTAGGGATATCAACTTTTTTGCTACCGAAAATAGCTGTGACACAATTTTCTATTTTTACCTCCGGTTAAGGACACTGTGTGACTGTGCTTAAGCAGGAGAAGAACGTGCAACTCGTTAGCAAATACGCACATACACATACATATATACATATTCAATACATAATAAATGTAGGTATCTGAAAGGGCAGATGCTAAGGAACACAATTTGCCGCGCCAATTGGTGTTTGTATTCAAAATCAATGCCAGCAGCCGACAGCAGGATATCCTTGTCTATACACCTATATATATATATATATACATATATATATTATATGATATGTATATCTGTTTTATATATATGCAGGTGGGTATGTGTACGCTTATTTTGCGCAATGAACAATGCGTATTCACACGTCTGTCCTATTCGACCTAAATTCGTCCTTGGCAGTGTAAAGTCGACTGTGGCTACTGCTTCCAACAATAAAGCTGGAGTATACCTATTATATGTATATAGGTATATGTGTATATAAATAGGGAAGAGAAGCGAAAATGAATGAGAAAATGAAATGTATAATCAGAAGAAAATGGCTGCTGCAATAACGATAGCGTGGCTGTATTTTTAGGTGTATGCGTGTTGCAGACAACGCAAACAGGCGATGACAAGAAACAACATTCAGCAATCAATGGAATTGTGTAGACAATGGTTTGCGAAAATACACGATTTGGCTGTAGTTATTGTTGTTGCTTGCATTCGTGTCGTGGCAAGTGCAACATTGCCCTTACTGCTACATGGATCTCACACGCAAACATGTACAAAATTATCTGTATAACAAGAAAAAAATTGAACTTCGGTTACAGCGAAGCTATAATACCCTTCATAAACACAAAAGATGCCTTACAAGAACTTCAAGGTAGTTTGTATGGCAGCTATAGTGTATAATGACTTTTTTTGAACAATATCTTTGGATATTGTAACATTGCCTTTGCCAATAATCCATGACAAAATCTTGTGAAGATACCTCGTCAAATTAAAAAGCTTTCTATGCAAGCACTTTATGCCGATCGTTCAGCTATAGGAGATAATAGTCCAAAATCGGCGGTTCCGATAAATAAATAATAAATAGGCGGTTTCCCTGCTTGGGGAGAAAAGGATATGTACAAAACTTCACATCGGTATCTCAAAAACTGAGAGACTAGTTCGCGTATATACAGACAAACGGACGGACAGACAGACGGATATGGCTAAATCGACTCAGCTAGTCACGCTGATCATTTAACAGGTCAATAGAAAAATCCCCGGCTTGCAATAGTAAAACAATTTTTTTTTTAATAGTAAAACATATTCGTTTTCTTAATCAACATAGTTCCCTTCAAGGGTGATACACTGATTATAGCGACCCTCTAACTTTTCGAAGCCAGTTTTGTGCTACGATTTGTGCTTTGCTTTAAAATAGGTCTCCGTTTCAGCGATCACCTCTTCATTCTACGAAAATGTCATCCTAGACAGCATTATTTCGAGATATGAGAACAGTAAATAGTCGCTGGGCGCCAGATTTGGAGAATTCATTGAAAATTCATCGAGTTTTGCCAACGTTTTCACTGACACGGTGCATGGTGTTGATGAAACAGTTCTTCCCTTTTCATGGTGCTCAAAAAAATTATTCCATGCGCATCCCAAAATACAGACACCATAACCATACCAGCCAACTGTTGCGTTTTTCCACGCTTTTTAGCGGGTTCATTGTGTGCTGGCCACTCGGATGACTGTCGATTGGACTTCGGAGTGAAATAATGGAGTCATGTTTCATCCATTGTCATGTGTCGATGCTATAACTTGGGTTTATTTTCTATGAACATCTCCAAACACTGCTTCGAATCATCAACTCGTCTTTGTTTTTGGTCCAAAATAAGCTCGCGCGGCACCCACTTTGCGCAGAGCTTTATTATACCCAAATATTAGTGAATGATGTGATTTAAACGTTCAGTTGGCAACTTTAGACTGTCTGCTATCTCGAACCACTTCACTTTACGATCAACCAAAATTATTTTGTGGACCTTTCTGATGTTTTCATCGATAACAACATCTTTTGGGCGTTCACTGCGTACACAGTCTTCGATGTTCACTTCACCATATCTAAACTTAGCATACCAATTTTTGATGGTTGATTTTGATCGGGCAGTGTCCGGAAACTCGTCTTCTATCAAGTTTTTGCTTCAACTTTATTTTTTCCCTTCAAAAAAGCAACATTTTATCATATTCCTCTTTATACATTTTTCCACAATAAAAAAAAAAGTTGCTTCACTCAAAATGTTATAATTCACAAACTAAAGATCCGACAGCTGTCAAATTTATACACAAGCCTTTTGTAGGCTTGGGCTAACTCATCATATGGATTTAATTTTAGTAGCGTGAACTTTGCGTCAGGCCGGGGACTTTTCAATGGAGCTTTGTACATACTATACATACATATGTATGTATATACTTTATGGGGTCTCTGACGTTCAATTTTGTCTGTTGCAAATATCGTCACGAACTTAACATAGCCTGCAAAGGCATAATATATACATGCATACATATGTATATATACATATGTATGTGAACTTATATACAGAAATATATGTATATATTGTACTTTGTATACGTTTTTCATTCGCCTTTGCTTGCGCTTCGCAACTTGAATGCATCGCTGAAAGCGAATTGACAAAAGCCTACGTCAAAACAGAAATGAAAACTACAACAACAGCAGCAAGAGAAGTGAGTACAATGTTTGCCACAAAGCTGCGCGTCGTCGCTGCCGCTTTGTTGTGCTTTGTTTGCTGCCGCACGCACACACACACGCGAATAAGAATTAACTGCACACTTTGGGGATTTACAAATGTATATTTTTTGCGTTTGTATTTGTAAAATGGCCCTGACGGCAGCGGCACGTGTCGTCCGTTTCCACCCCGCCAGCCGCCGTTTGTCTACCGCCAGACATTTATTACTTTTTCAACACTATTTATGGGATTCACAACTGTGTGTGTGTGTGTTGTTGCTGTTGCTTAAAGGTTAAAATACTTACAGCGTTATTTGAACGACGTTTGCTGCATGCAACGCTCTGCCGCAAAATTTATTTTCGCTTTTATTGCTGTATTTTTTGCACTTCCTGAATTTTTTTATTTTTATTTTCTTTCTTCAAAACTTTGTATGCTTTTCCTTTGTGTTGCTTCTGTTGTGTTTGGCCGTAGCACGCTGACACACCAAGCGATTTATTGCTGAATGACTATTTTTAAACACGGAATTACACCACAATTTTGGCTTACACTTTTCGGCCTCACGATCTGTTTGCAACAAAAGCAAATTCTTTCCGTTTTGCACTTTTTCGCCAAAACTTGTTTAACGCCACTGTATGTATGTATGTAGCAACGTGTGCGTCGACTGTGGTAAATTTTGCAAAATTTCGCAAAAGCAGACACACCAGACGCTAAGCGACTTTTTTTGAAACACTATTTTCGCTATAAACGCACCAAAGTTCCTCGATTTACATATACGCATGCATACATATGCAATTTACATATATATGTATGTATGTATTTTTGTTAAACTTCAATATAGCCCTTTGTTTGGCTCTGCTAAATTTTTATCCATGCACCTTTTCATAAATTAGTACAGCTGCTCGAATTAAACGCGCCCGCTGCCAAAATACCCGTTATTTGTTTTATTTCTATCTGTGTTTATGTTTGGTTGCACGCCCGTGCCCTCCGTTTACACTCTGCTTCTTGCTTGGCCTTTTGTTTATGGTCGCAAAAATTGCTAGGTTTTGTTGGTAGACTTTTCGTGTTCTTAGAATTTGCATCGGCGATACCGTTTTCATGCAATAGAAACCCGTCTAAAACGTTGTGTGATGTACGAACAAGCTAACGCGAGTGTGGTGTAGCCGCGAGCAGCGTACGCTTTTGTATTGGCCGTGTTGATGTCAATGGGCTGCAAAGTGGTGAAATCAGTGTTGCCCATTACACATTTTAGCCCCGAGTGCATGTGGGGCCGTTTTTTCAATGTTTGATTAGTAGTCATCTGTCAGTTAAGATCTGTTTAATTTAATTACGTCTACATTCTGAATGTCTGGTTAGCGGCCAGCTGTCAGTTAAGTTCTGGTTAACTTAATTAAGACACCTTCTTTTGGTAAAGAACCTTTTTTAACCAACACTTAACCAACAGATGGCTGTTGAATTGACATTGAAAAAACGGTCTTTAGAGTTTTTCACGCAAAAAATATGAGCTTTCGATTTGGAACCAGCGCCGTGGGTCTAGAAAGTTATGCTAACCCTGGTTTTATTGAACACCGAAAGCCAGAAAAAATAAAAAAAAATACAAAAAGTTTATCCTCGCCATAAAAGAGATCGACAAGCGCATTTATAAAAATTATAAAAATCTATTCAAGCGCTTTTTATCTGTCCGAAACACAGATTTTTTTTATAAAAAAAAAAAAATTAAAACGTCAGCTTCGGTTGCAGCGCAGTGATACTGGTAATACCCTACACAAATAAAAACTTTTCCATACAAGGACTTTAGTGAGATCGGTCAATTTGTATGACTGCTCGTCTTAGAGCATTTCCGATGGGATTCTAGGTTAAGTCTTTCTCGTTCTTACACTAGTCGCTTAAAACTTATAAATCTACCTACACTTTCGAGTTGCAGAGAAATACTTTGAGTTATGTTCTTAGTAAAAATCCTGAATGTAACATTTAGCAATTCTTTTCTCGCGTCGGAAGTTAAATTTGATATACCCGTTCTCTTTCCGAGGCAGTTTAGACACTTGCTGTTAAAATCTTGTAGATCTAACGTTCATTTTAACTAACCATTCCGTTGCGTATATCATGATTTTTATTCTAATTCCTGCACTTATCTGATTCACTTTTTGAAGTTAAAAAGACCATTTTGCTTTCTCTCTGTATTTTAAATCTTAGCTGTTGAAATTTTTGTCTCTGAAGCTGAGCAGTTTTAGTTCTAGACGCTTAAAAACTCTCTTGCCTTTCATGACTCGGCTGATTCCGTACGTTTGAGGGTATGCCGGTCGCGTTGGTTGAGCGGGAGAAGGGCAATCTTTTCGATACCATTTTTGTAGCGTGATTTGACCGAAATAAAACGGGAGTAAAATAAAATGTCCCTCAAAACAAATTTCTGCCTGACAAGCGCCACTCAAAACCAGCAACGGCAACACTGACGTGTTGTATATACGAAACTCACCACGGCAATTCGTGAACATGGAGAGACAAACACAAGTATTTCCGCTACAATTCTCGCACAAAGCATACAGTGCGCACACATACATACAAACAAAATATACATATTTATGTAGTATGAAAGACAAGACCCCCCAACCTACCGCGGGACCATAGTGTGGCACTCTCTTGGTGCACCGTTTCCGAAACAAACCACCCCGAGTGCGATGTATGGTGTTAATGTGCCGAGCGGAATGCAAGTATGTGCGTAGACATGTTAGCTTTTGTGTGTGTATGTATGTAGGGTTGTGTGTATATTGGTATAATACGCTTTTAATTTCATTCCGTTTTATGCTGGTGGCTTTGTGAGCCCACTTTTCGCAATGCTGACGCGCTCACACATACCTATAAACTTAAATAGGTAGATACTCCCCCAACACCAGCAAACACCGTCACACTCCCAAACACACACACATACAGTTAACGAATTTGGCAGAAGTGTAATGTCCGTTTTGCCGCACGTGTAAACCATTTCACCAACCGCACCTATACCTTGACCTTAAAGCGTCTTTACACATACATACATATACGCTTGTATGAATGAAGGTAGTATTTATGTGCGTGTGTGTGTGTACAAATTTTATTCTGAAACGCGAAATATTTATGCATGTTGGTGCACACGAGCGCCTCTAAAAAGCACAAAAACAAAAGCAAATATAGGTAAACACACACTCACAAGCGGGCTACAGTGTGTTTTGTGAATGAATTAAATTGTTGGGGAATATAACTTTTTATTGCCGTTATTTGTATGTGCGAGCAATTAATTTAATTTTAGTTAAAGCTTAACGTAATTATACGATTGTAAGGGGAAATTAAAAGTGAAATAAAAATAAAAACAGAAGCAATAATAAAAACAACAACAATTGTAAGAGCGCGCTATATTAACGCCAGTTATTTGCTCGCTTGATTTCATTATTATGTAACTTTGCGCGGAGTCGAAGTGATTTGGTGTGTTGAAGCAAGTATCTTTATTTAATATATGATTAATTCAATGTAATAAAACAACAAAAAATGTTAACGCGTTTCTCCGTATAGTGTAAAGTGTTATAAAAAGGTCTTTATATGAATTTTAATTGGCCAGTTTGTATGGCAGCTGTAACCTATACTGGTGCGATATCAGCGATTCCAAATAAGTAACTTTTTGTACTATAGCATATTGTCCGATCTAAAAAATGGCTGCGGAGATTGTCGTACTTCCTTGGACAATAGTCTATGCCACATTTTGTGAAAATTATTTGTCAAGTAAAATAGTTGTCCATACAAGCACTTGATTCCTATAGTACAGTTTATATGACAGCTATATGCTATAGTAGTCCGATCTTAAAAATTGGTTCGCAGATTGTAGCACTTCTTTGGATAATAGTCTACGCCAAATTTTGTGAAGCCACCTTGCTAAATAAAAAGGTTTTTCATATAAGGATTTGAGTTTGATTAGTCGGTTTGTATGACAGCTATATGCTATAGTTGTCTGATTTAAAAAAAATACTCGGAGATTATAGCACTTCTTTGGACAAAAGTCTATGCCAAATTTCGTGAAAATTATTTGTCAAGTAAAATAGTTGTCCATACAAGCACTTGATTCCTATAGTACAGTTTATATGACAGCTATATGCTATAGTAGTCCGATCTTAAAAATTGCTGCGGAGATTGTAGTACTTCCTTGGACAATAGTCTATGCCAAATTTTGTGAAGCTACCTTACCAAATAAAAATGTTTTTCATATAAGGAATTGAGTTTGATTAGTCGGTTTGTATGACAGCTATATGCTCTAGCGGTTCGATCTCAACAATTTCTTCAAAATTTGTTGCGATACCTTGGAAAGAAATCCGTTCCAATTTTTGTGCAGTTACCTTGTCAAATAAAAAAGTTTTCCGTACAAGGACTAGAGGTCGATCGTTCAGTTTGTATGACAGCTATATCCTATACTGGTAGGATATCAGAGATTCCAACATATTAGCAACTTGTTGTGAAGAAAAAGACGAATTCAAAATTTCAGAGCCATATCTCAAAAACTGAGGTATTATTTCGCGTATACAGAGAGAGAGACAGGCATGATTTAATCATTTCAGCTCGTATATACTTATAGGTTCTCCGACATCTCCGATCTCTTTGAAACATAAGCGTAACTTTTGATACTCATAGTTTCAAAGTTGTAGACTATGGCGCCCGCCTACGTAAGCCTAGAAATTCAACTAGAGATCACTTCAGCCTTTGACGAATAGTGACACTTTATACCGAAAGCTTAAGTGAGATCTAACGTACATATGTATCTTAAAACCTTGAGAGGGAACAGCTCTTGTATTAGGCGCGCTACACACACACAGAAAATATCCCAGAAAATCAAACAATGAGCTTCAAAAACCATGAATTCGCACAGGTGAATCATCTACCAAACATCTCTCCTTATATAATTTTTTTTAGAACAACTTTTAGGGGTTCCAGAGCAGAACGCTACTCGATTTTATATTTCTTTTGCAACAGTGAAATTATGCAATTGTTCGAACTCAGAGATCGTCATTGACGTTATCAAACCGAAGATCAAACCAACAAGGCTTGATTATAGCAAAAGCTATTAAGTGACACTTGATAGGATGACGAACCAAACTCAGCACTGCCAGCGCTTTATGAAAGCCTGTCTCAAAACTGGTCTCTCTACTCTAAATGAGCCAACGAAGTTAGAACCATACCTACGTGATGGCCGCAGATACGGAGTTATAACTTAAATACTGGAAATCTACTTACAGGATTGATATTGTTGCCGAAAGCGATGATCTTTCGAAAAAACACCTTCAATAGATATAAATTTGTGCCTCGAAAGTTTCATAAAATAGAATTCAACGATTGATTGTCTGCCACTGGTCAAAAAGTAACCAAACCCATTTGTTTTCCAGACTATTTTCAGCACAGTTGAAGAAATTTCGACACAATGCTTTTGAGTACCACTAAATGTGTCTAACAATTCTTGACTCTATTGTTTTATGATTAATATTTTTATATTTAAAAAAAAACCCAAAAGAGCCCACTGTTGTTCAATGAGACATTGCCGACAAAAGTCGAATAAACCTTTTTATTTAGCTTATTGGCCCATTTGTGGTCATACATATGTACACAAGCATACTTATAAAAAAATACACATACATGCGTATATATGTATGCAAGTTCGTGGACATACGGACCATGCAACGCATTAATTTCTTTGCAGCCAAACACAGCAACCCCACTTTAAATGCATTCCAAGTGAAGGCGAGTGAGGTGACCATGATGTTAAAGGCTAAATGACGAAGATCCAAAGCCGACGGATCTAAATATAGTGCGCAAAAGCCTGTGTGCGTATGTGTGAGGCAATGAAGCATGCAACTTGCAACAACAAATGGTGGCTCCAACACAATGCACAACGTGTGGTCGTCGTGGTAGTGCAAACTAACACATAACTAAATTAATTTTACGAAACGAACTTCTCTCGAATTTCAGCTTGGTAAATGATAACACGCATAACGGTGCCCGCAGATTGAAAGCTCAAAGCAAAGCCGATCGTAAATTCACGTGTTGAGTAAATGGGAAAATGCGCTCGGCTCGACTTTAATTGTCCACTCTGCCAGTCTCCTAACACATGCCAAGTATTAGACGGAGTTGAAGCCATTGAGCTGAAGAGTGGATTGAAGTAATTTTTATGCAACACAATAAGATTCATAAGCTTTGATATTTTAATGTACTTCCTATATAATAATTATTCCGGAATATTGCGACTCGCCTTGGAAAGATAACTCTGAGTTAGTCGTTTCTACAGTACCATTTTTCCCGCCTTATATATGTAATATAAAGCTCATATAAAAGCAGAGTGGTTTTAGGTTATATACTAACAAATGGTTATACAAAAATAAAGAAAATAGATCACCTCAAATATAGAACTTCGGGTACATGTCTAACTTAACTGTTCTCAAACTTGACGGAATTTTAAGTTCTTGATTAATACGATCAACTGTTTGATTCATTAATAAAACTTTCCTATTGAATTCAGCTTCCTTCTCCACCACTCTCAATACAGTTCCAAATTGGGTATCGCAGGAGGATCTGGGGTTGAACCTGAAGAAAATGGATCTGATGTAGTTCACAAAAAAGCACACAATTCCTCTATGGAGGTTTCTTTCTATAAATGGGGCACAACCCTCTCTCAAGGACCGCACCAAGTATCTTGGGGTAGTCTTGGACAGGAAACTGCTGTGGAAGCACAAATTGGAAAAAGAATGAGGAAAGCCAGCAATGCTTTATATGCGGGTAGGCAAATGCTCGGCAGAATCTGGAGGCTCTCTCCTTCTTTAGTGCACTGGTGGCACACAGCTATTGTAAAACCAATTCTGCTCTACGATGCAGTAGTATGGTGGTCAGGTGCATGAAAATCGACTTACCGGTAGCCAATGGAAAGGGTTCAGAAACTCGCGGCGCTGTGCATAACAGGAGCTTTAAGTACAACTCCAACGGCGGCTCTTGAATTGGTGCTAAACCTGCAATCTATAGACCTCTTCGCTGAACACTGCGCAGCAAAATCGGCGGGACGACTGCTGGAGGAGGATTTACATTTATAGAACCTTCAGGCATAGCTCGGCGGCTGAACAAACAGCGACTGCATGATCCCACTTTTCAACTAGTAAAGAAGGCTCAAAGTAAACATAGAAAAAGGTATGTTAGATACGCACAATACTCTAAACATCTACATATATGGATGGTCGAAAATGGACGATAGAGTTGGTGTGGGAGTATACTGTCCATACTTAGGCGTAAGGCAATCTTTTAAGTTGCCGGACCACTGCAGTATATTTCAAACTGAGGTCTTTCCTACTACGAAAGACGCTGAAATGCACCCGCTGGCAATTCCAGAGTCAACATCTAATCAAGGCAGTAACTTCGTATCGTATATCGGCCTGAATTGTCTTGGGAAGACATTATCTATACCACAGTCTCCACAGAAGCATGGCAAAGAAATCCAAAACCCGATGGAACGAGCTACCAGGGTGCAAAAATGCAAAAGTCATGTGCAAAACGGTAGATCGGAAGTACACAAATTCCTATTGGCACTCGATAGAAGAGAATGTTTGAACATGATGGGTGTACTAACTGGTCTCTGTCTGGTGGCAACACACGCCCGCAGGATGGGGCTGACAGAACGAGAAGTCTAGAGCAGGCACCAGGAAAACAATGGAGCATCTCTTGTGCACTTGTCTCGCATTGGCAAGACCACCTGTAAGCATCTGGGGTCCCACAGTATGATACACTGGAGGAGGCATCCTAACCTAACCTATACTTTCTCCTTAACTAATATTCGTGGTAATCAGCGAGTCTGTTTATTACTTTCCAAACAAGCTTATATCCTCGAAATACCATCCCTTGGCGGATAAAATCGGGGTTAATTCCGGTATCGTAGAACCGGCTGCTGTAGAAATTGTAGCTGAGGTTCTTCTACTTATCGTAATTATAGCATGGGTACGAGCTCGAATATGAGCCAAATTTGAGGAATTATGACCAACGATCGTCCTGCTTTTGACAAAACAGGCCTCAAAACATTTAGAAAGGAGCTCTAAATTTGCATACAGATATAATCAAGCATAATTAATAGGTGGATAGTTAAAATTTACGAACTGAGGTATATTGGGTGCTCTTAGAACAGACATTCGCTAAAGTCCAGTAGGAGTCAGGAGCCTATAAAATTCATTCCTCGTTTCTTCTTTTCGCTATTTGACGCCAATTCGAAATACCAAGTGCAACCAGGTCCTTCTGGTTCTGGGACCTGAACTCTCCAACGGAGTAGAGGTCTTCCTCATCCTCTGTTTCCACCGGCGGGTACTGAATTGAGAACATTCAAAGCTGAAGTGTTCTCTTCTTTCCGTACAACATAACCTAGCCAGCGCAACCGCTGTCTTTTGATTCGCTGAACTAAGTATTTCAATGTCAAGTATACCTCGAACAGCTCATCGTTCTATCGATTGTTATGCTCGCCGTTGTCAATGCGCTAAAGACCTGGAATCTTCTGCAAAGCTTTTCTCTCAAACACTCCTAAGACTGTCTCATCTGATCAACAATTTATTCATACGCACAAAAGTAATTAGCGTGACGAGCTGAGTCGATTTAGCCACATCCGTCTGTCTTCATAAACGCGAACTAGACGCTCATTATTTGAGATATTAATCTGAAATGTTGCATACGCCCTTTTATAACCAAGAAGCTGTTCTATCATAGTGGTAAGATATATAGCTTCCATACACACGGAACACAGCACTTGATTCCGATGTGCTTTTAAGGAAAACTTTGTCATTTGACCAGATATTTTCACGAAATTTGGCACGGATCATTGCCTATAGCAATGGTGTATGCTGTAAGCTCCAAAGAAAAGATCAGAGGGGATCACAATAGCATATGAATATAATATTTTCTGATGTCAGTTTGCCAGTATAGTGTACCACTTGTTCTAAATAGAGTTAACCACGGTAAAGTGCAGCTTTCTATGATGTGACGAAAACTAGTCTACAAAGAATTATTGATGACATTGTTGTCACCCACAGAGATTATTATAATTATCCGGCTGAGATTACCCGATTCTATAAATATTTGAATTTCTAACAACGAAAACAATAATTTAGTGGTTCATTAAGTAAAAAAAAAATTCGCCCACACTGAACACTGTAGGCATTTGCGAAGCGAATTGTGTGGAAAATTTTTAAATAGAAATAATACGGACTTAAGTAAAAGCAGAAAATTGACCACTGACGCGAGACAACATTTAACACATTCACCAATTTACCGCTGTGATCGCTCTAAGTTGCTAAGAGGACAAAGAGAGGGAATCGCAATACGTGCCAGACGCCATTGCCATACGCGCTATGCATGCTGCGAACCACAAAAAAAAATTGCAAAAAAAAAGTAAAGAAACCAAAAACACGAGCAAGCGAAATAATGGCCGGCAAAAAAACCAGTCAGGAAAGGCATCTCATGTGCAAACCGAATTATGCATGGCGAAAAAAAAATCAGAATTTGCAGACTGTTTGCGCCTTTTTTTTAAATTATTTTCCAAACTTTTTTCTAGCTATGCTATCTTAAGTGTACGACTTAGACGATTTCGCTGTCTCTGCATCAGCGCTAGGTGTGTGTGTGCTGGTCTTGTTTGAGTGGCGTCCAGACCAAAGTAAACAAACATACAGACAGATCACTTTATTTTAAATGTTTTATTGCTATTGTTGTTGTTGTGCTACTATGTGCTGATTTTGTTTGAGTTTTTTGTATCTACAAATATACACACATCCATGCACACTTTAGCTTTCCGCTTGGCACTACTTTAATATACAGGTACCTACATAAAGGGTGATCCATTTCGAGGTTATGCACTTTTTTAACGAAAAAAACACAGAAACTTCAAATTGAATGGGTAATGTTTATTATCATTCGAAAGAGCATTCTTTGGCATTTACTTTTTGAAGATTATCTCTTTGAAATGTTGGCTGCGGCCAAGTCTCAGATGGTCGATTTTCGATGACTCGCTCGAGCATTTTGACTGATAACTGGCGAACTAACGCGAGTTGTTTTGCTCCAAGGGCTGAATCGAACATATCCCCACAGGCAAAAGTCGAACGGCGAGATATCAAACGATCTTGGATCTTATTGGCCAATCAACCGGCCCAAAACGTGAAGTTATCTGCTCAGCGGAAGTGTTCTCTCAATAAATCCATTGATTGATGCGATATATGGGAAGCGGCGCCGTCTTCTTGAAATCAAATGTCGCCGAGATCACGAACTTCAATTTCGGGCATCAAATAGTCGATTATCATTTATGAAGAAATATAGACCGATGAGTCCACCGGCTCACAAATCATATCAAACCTTTGTTTTTACTGAATGAAATTACAGCTCCTGAATCGCTTCAGGTTGCTCTTCGTCCCGAATACTGCAATTTTGATTGTATTGAGACAGAAATGGAAGGCCCGCGCTGCATAAAATTTGGCTCAAAAACGTCGGATCTTCTTCGAACTTTTCAAGAGCCTATAGAGCGAAGCGATGTCGCTTGGGAAGGTCGAACGGCTTCAGTTCTGACACAAGCTGCATTTTGTACGCTTTCAATTTATGATCTCAACGTAAAATACGCTAAGTAATTACATACATCATTCCAAGTGAACATGACAGCGTGATCTGTCAAGAAAAGGCTATTGAAGAAGTAACTCTACTTGGATCACCCGTTACATATTATACATATATTTCTATATGCGTATAAGTATATCTATACGTAATATACTATATGTATATGTATGCATGTCGCAATTGGCAGCACGTGTAGCGATCACAAAGCAAGCGACAACAATCGCATCTACCTAATAACCAAACAAAAACAAAATTGCTTCAAACACCATTAAGTATTCCAAATCTAAAAAATAAAAACATTAAATACGAATAAGACGAACAAAGAAAAGCTCTAAAGACGTTGTTGTTTCTTGTCTACAAAGCTCCAACCTCAACTACAGACTTATCAACAAAGTGGTGCACATGGCATAGAGACATGCCAGCAGACGTTGATCTTGAATACAAACATATGTACATCCGAAGAGCGTGTGAAAAATGGTTGAGGTAAAATAAGTGTAATACGAAATATTTTGTCTTCTTAGATAGAAAGAAAAACCGACTCTTGCAGAAAAACTAACGCAACCCAGTAGGAAATAAATAGGCTGAAGATAACAAATATTAATGTGAGCACAATCTCCGAGGAAACAAGAAACACGAAAGATGAATATAACCAAAAATGTAACAACCTCAGTTCCGGCAAAAGTCAGTGTTTGAAAGGAATTTCCTAAAACTTACCGATTCAAACGATGTTAGATCTCCGAAAAAACCGCTCTTGGCCGGATGAAATCTGGGTCAATTCCAGTAACATAGAACCGGCTGTCTTTTGAATTACCAAGGAGTATAATGAACTGATCTTTAAGCAGTTTCGTAGAATCACCTGCGTGAAGCCGAACCGCCTCCTAGCAGCATCAAGAGGTCCTTCCACAACTACGTCGACGACACCTCAACCATTTTTCGGACGCAACTAACTTCAGACATGCACTGACCGCCATTCACAGTGGAGCCATAAACACATTCACCAACTCCCTCTCAGTGAATGCCGTAATTGGAGTCAAACCACCACCCATTACAGATAACGAGCTCGAGTTGTCGCGAGAATCGAGAGTGACTTTTCCGCAGCAACCTTCTGGATACTGTTTCATGTTAAACTCTACTTATCCAGAATCGATCCCGACATATCAAAGTTTTTTTACGCATGCAACGAGTACCCGCATGACTCTAACCACCTGTTTCCATGTCCAGCCAACCCTACACATCTGACACCCCTCTCCCTATGGTCCGACCGCGTCGAAACAGCACGTTTGCTGGGCCTACTGTTGGATGACCTCGATGACAACTTATCTGAAACCTTACCACACTAACAGAGTAGTCGACGATAGCCTTCTACTCACATATTAACATGCAATTTGTGTTTTTGATTTTAGGTTAGCCAGTTTATTGGAATCATGGACGACATTTATCTACCTGTTTGGTTCATGGGTGCTATTAGAGCGATGAATCTCGGAATTACAATACTTTACTCATTTCACTACAAAAAATTCAGAAAAAATGGTCGTCACACGGTATAACTCCCTTAAACAGCAAATGAAATCTGAACCTGACACAATTTTTCACCTTATTTGTAACAACTACTTGAGTTCGCCTTGGTGCGAGGTGAGCTCAATGCTCGTTCACGGTAAAACCTAAGTCTAAATAAAACCTTCATGATACGAGACGACTTCTGAAACAATCCTGTAACGACACGACGGCAACAAACGAAGCAAAACGATGTCATTTCTATAAGACGATCTATGACACACGATCAAGCTATACTACTTATATATATAGTATGAATCGAAACGATTAAAGAAGCTAGAAAATGCGCTTATGTCAGTGAAAATTGTACTCAACAACCGAAAGTTGATGTGAATGGATTTCAAGCAAAACCAAAATATTTTGAAATATTAGACAGAGTTTTTAATTATGTAATTACCGTGTACAGTTACAAGCTATTGTGAAATAAACATTAAAAAATAATAAAAAAAAGTTAACTTTGGTTGCACCGAAGCTATAATACCCTTCACAAATACAAAGATTTGCATACAAGAACTTGAGTTTGATCATTCAGTTCCAGGCCTTCAGGCCAATTAGTCTAACTTCTTTCTTACTTTAAATTATGGAAAAGATCGTGGATTATGAAATAAGGTCGAAGGCGCTGAAAATTGCACCCCTGCATGTGAAGCATCATGCTTACAGAACAGGTGGATCAACCAATACTGATCTGTACTAGCTAACCTCGGAGATAGAGAGATCGCTGGAAGGAGGGAAAGTGATGCTTTGGGCCTTCTCAGACATCGAAGGTGCTTTTGACAACACGTTTCACAAGATCGTAGTCAAGTCACTGGAGAAAAGGAATATGGCAGCACCAGTGCACAGAAGGATAGAGGCAGTACTGCGCCACAGAATAGCTGAAACCACAGTAGGAGAAACAAAGACTCGTCGCAGTACCACAAGGGGCTCCCCACACGGGGGAATGCTATCCCAGAGGTAGCATATTGACCTGGTCTTGGTCAAGGCGACTAAAGCAATAATGGTTTGTAAATGGCTGGCTGGAAAATACTGGGGCTGCAAGCCAAGGGTCGTTTGGTGGTTTTAAACCATGATCGTGCGGCCGATAATCACGTATGGGGCGGTGGCCTGGGCCTCAAAAGCTTCGCAGACTTCGATAGGGCTCCTCCAACTATCGAAGCTGTAACGACTTGCATGTATCTGCATGTCGGGTGCAATGCGCAATTGTCCGAAGGCAGCACTTGAAGTCATGCTTGAGCTCACACCGCTTCATCTAGTGATCGGTCGTGTAGCCAAGCACACAGTTCTACAAATGACTGCAGAAGGATGTAGCAGAGAGTTAATCTCTTCCCAGCGGATGAAAGAGTTATATAGTATTATGCCATTGGCCCTTTCCCCAAGGGACAGCATTACTACAAGGGTTAACTTCACAAAGAAGTTCAAATATTTCCCTTGGCAGCAAGGCTGAATGGAAAGATTCCACTCTCGAGCTACTGCTTAAAGATAATATGATCAAGTGGTACACTGACGGCTCGAAAATGTCGGAGGGAATCGGTTCAGTGCTCACAGAACCACGCACCAAGCTCTCCATACCCATGGAAAGTTTTTTGACCATTTTTCAGGCAGAAGTCTTTGCCATAAGACGGTGCATAGGGATAAACCTCCAACGCAGCTATCGCAACGAACGTATAACCATACTTAGTGATAGTCCAGCGGCACCGTTCCCACGACAGTCGGGTCTACATAACCGGAACAGGTTTAAATATGGCCACTACAAGCTGAAGAACCATTTACACAACATGAGCCTAGTTTCTTGCGTAAATTGCCGGTTCTTCGACAGGGAGCCTGAAACACCAGAACACTTGCTAATTGACTGCAGACGCAGGTTTCAGGCGCTTGGATCCACGTTTCTAAATAGGGATCACATAGCTTCGCTAGCACCCAACAAAATATTAGACTTTATCAATATGCTGGGACTAGGTGAGTCTTTGTGATTTAGGAGAGAGCACAATAGACCTACGGTCCCGGTGCATTCCTCGTTTATCAATCAATATGCTAAATTGGTCCGATATCGGCGGTTTTGATAAATGAGCAGCTTCCTGGTTCGAAAAGAACGCGCACAAGACTTCAGAACCTTTGATCTTTTATTCAAACATATATACGAGTATTTTATAGAGTATCCAATATAATATACGCAGTTCCGGGTATACAAATCCGCGAAGATTACAAACATATGACAAATAAATGTAATAATGAGCTCATAGCGGGGTGCAGAAGAGCTATCTTTTCTTAAATTGCAACTCCACTACGTCTTGATACGTCAGTATATGTACATATGTATGTGAGTCTTGCACTTGCTCCAAACAACAACAAGAATCGACTTACATCCGGTGAGCATTATCTAATCTGTGCAGTTCTCTGTATGCAATTCTAAGTGCTTTTATGAGTACTCATTATATTAGAGAACGCCGCGATCGCCACGCTTGCATACATACGTACATGTACGAATAAAAACAACTATTTGCATACATTGTATACCTGTAAGTGGGTAGGTACCATACGGCGGGATCAATAAACTCACCACTTTTATGGGTACTCACGTGTACAGGCCACAGTTTGCCGCTTATTTACACCGGTCCGACGTTGTCGTTGCAAAATATATGCACGAAATATATTATATACTTATGTATCTGTAAGTGTTCATTGCACATTGTCAGGAAGGTTTTAATTCAAATCAAAAGTAAGGCAAAACAATAAAAGACAGACACTCGTGATGTGCACACCAGACGTTAGAGATTATATACATACACACATACAAACAAACATGCATACATATGTATGTATGTGTATGTAAAAAATAACAAATAAATAAATCAGATAGTGATACCGGCCGCCGAAATGCAGTGGAGGTTGCTGAATGTATGTATATTGGGAGTCACAAGTCTCGACCACGTGACAGCTGGAATTTCGCAACCAGCCAGCCCAAATCAATTGCAACGCTTCGTGCGCGGAAGCAAAAGCCAATGGCAAATTTTCACCACATAACCACTTCAAAGTACTGCTCATTATATGCGCATGTGTACATATGTACATATGTATGTATGTATGTATGTAAGCATGTTCATTTGAGTATAAGGCATACATACATATGTATGTATGTTAGAACTAGAAAAGAAAGCCAACTAATGGCAATTAAAAAGCGAGAAAATCTAAGAGTTTACCAAGATAATGAAAGCGCATAACATAAAAAGTAAGATAGCGCCGGTCTCGAGCGGAATGACAACATAGAGAGGTTGCTCCGCGAACCGAAAATAGAATATCACCTTACTCTTCTTCTTTACGTCTACACGATTATACCCGAGTTAACTTCTTTCTTTTCGCTTTTTAGTGCCATTTTGAGATATCAAGTGCAGTCAGCATATTCTCCCCCAGACAACTCCAGCGGATTGGGGATTTCACTCTTCCTCTGCTTTCATAGCTGGTGTGTTCTCACCCGTCTTAGCATAAGTACTCATAGAGACATTTGATTCAGCTTCGGGATATAAAATAAGAGTAGTTGATGGGCAAAGAAAGCGTCAGAGACTTCTGATAAAGTGTCTCAGTCTTAAAGGGACTACGGGTTTTATAGTCGAATAGAGGTCTGCGATTTGATTAACTTGCAGAGCTTGCTTTCTCTTTTCTGGTTTTCGCTAAAAGTACCACGGAAACCCACATGCTCTTGAACTAGTATAAACCCGCAGTCTACCAAGCAGTTCAACTGGTAGAGGATAAACCACAAGTAATCCGCTCAATCCTTTAACAAAGAGAAACTCGGGAGTACCTTTTCAATCGAACAGACTTTGCACGGTTAGATATCAAACCAAAAAACTGAAAGCTTTAAAATTATTAGCTTTTAGAGTTTGCGTGGTCCCTATTGTTACAGTTATGACTAGAAGACTTATCGATCTAGTTGGTGGTTTTTCGATTATTTTATGCTTGAATTTAGTACAACAGATAACTATATTTTGGGCACCGGTGAAGTCGATCAGCCTCAAGCCATTTGAGGATATTTCATCATGGATGCTGAATTTACCGACCGTTGTTCCCGAGTTATCTTCTTTGTCCAACCTGGCGTTAAAGTTGCCAAGCAAGATTTTGACATCGTGGTGAGGGCAGCTCTCATAGATGCGCTAAAAGCGCTCATAGAAAGCAATTTTTGAAGAACTTCGCTTTGATGCGGATTGGTGAGTGATGAATGCCAGGTCTCGGCGACGGAGTCTCTCTCCCATCTCGAATCCCACACCGAAAATGTGCTCCTTTATGTGGCCACTGTAGTAAATGCCACAAGGAGTCAGTCCTGGTCTCGTCCATCGTACTTCTTGGACGGCAGTGATGTCAACCTTTACTCTGACGAAGACATCAACCAGTTGGAGAGCGGCACTTTCTCAATTAAGGGACCGGACATTCTAGGTGCATGCCCTCAAATCATAATCCTTAACACGTTTGCAGGGGTTGTCATCAATTGTCTCTAATCCGAGGCTGTGGTTTCCTTTTCGTTGGTAGGGTTTTTTACGTGGCGGGTCCCAAACCCAAGGCTCAACCCTGTGGAGAGGATATTTCGCTTTCTCACTTTAGCTCGGCTTCAAACATTTTGGGATACTTAGTCTAAGACCGCTGAGCTAATTGAGCCATATGGAAAAGAATCATTTCTCGTCACTCCCAAGTTAATGGCGCTCAGAGAACTTTGCACACCTGCGTGAACTTGGCTCTATCCTCCTTATGATATCTGATTCTTAGCCAAATTCCAGATATACATACATGGAATTCTTGAAGGTGTGGATATGGTTGAACAGGTGCACGGTTGAATATTTTATTAATTATTGATCATCCTGGAATTTTAAACTGTTAGGTGTATTTCTAGAAGTGTTCAGGCTTATAGCTAACCAATTAAAGCTTAGTCCCCCTCGTTAGTGACGAATAATGTTATAACAGTGTGGTATCCAACCCTTAATTACCAATTCAGATCACTATGGAAACTGTATTGGTATACGTTGTAGTTCCGTCTATAAGAACTGTCTGGAGACTTAAGTCTGGTGACATGGAGAGCAAGATCTCTTGAAGTTTGCTCAAATATGCTAATGCGGTTTGGCTCTAAAGGGAGTATCGTAGTTCTTAGTGGTTTTTCTGAACATTTTTAGACACTTTTGAACGATCTGTCGGAAGAAATGATCGCTTATATCTCCAGTATATTCTACCCTTGTAAAACATATTATATTAGTGTAAAAAAATTAGTGATATATACCGACGTATTTACCCATACAATGTGAGAAGCAAATGAAATTGCCAACCGATGGGTTTAACGGTCAAATTTATGCACCAAAACAGCGCGCACATAAACAGCGATCGACATTAAATATGCACATCGATGTTTCGCAATCGATTCTCCGCCGACAGTGACTAACTGCAGACCCGCATGGATCGCAGTGCACAGGAAGCATCCGCTGATTAAACGTGACACCAACAGCAAAAACAATAAGCAAAGTCAAAAGAGTGCAGGGCAACGTGAGCGAATGCGAGAGATTCGAAACCTTGAGCTTGAATAAGTCGCTCTGCAATTGAAATGCAGTTCAAATAAACAACGAAATTTCCCAACGTTCGCTCTCATGCAAAACAGGCAAATACATGACAGACATACATACATATGTACATAGTATGTACATGGATATGTAGTTCATATTCTTGTATATATGGTACATGAGCAATGTGTATATTGATCGGTGTGATAAGATAAACAGCAAGACAATACGTTTTACGCATGGCGGAAATTGAAAATGCGAACTTTTCCTACGGACCGATAAGGTAAAGCGAATGACTTCTAACTTGAAAGTTACTTGCGTAGACGACTTACATAAATGAGATAAGACAAACCCTTACTAGACTACTTCACTTAGGACAACACGGATCCCGATCGGACAATGAGCGTACCTCTAATTTGTCACATATACATACATACATACATACATACAATTAATTAATGTCAGACGATTCGATTTTCGCTCTACTCCTACAATTGTGTTATTGATGGCATATGAAAAGTAGAGAATTTGTTAAAACTTTAGCTTCCTAAGTTCAGCTGTTGGATTTAAGAAACCTCACAGCGGAAATATGCACGGAATATCGACATTATCTGCTGAAATTTGACTAAACCTCTTCGATTTTGATAAGAAACATAGATAAAACCCAAGTTTTGTGTAGACACCTTTAATCGTCAATTTCTACAGGCACCTCTTTTTGTTCTGTATTACGTATAAAAAAATGCACGGTCTGTAAAGAATATATAGCAGCCGGAACTGAGAGTGTACGCGAAGTCCGTGGAGAGTCCTCTTTGCGCCGTTCGCAGCAACTCGGACTGACGTATGAACGACTTGGCGCATTTTACGTCGAGATTTTAAATTAAAAGCGTACAAAATACAGCTTGTGCAAGAACTGAAGCCGCTCGACCTTCTCAAGCCATATCGTATCGCTGTATGGCCTCTTGAAAAATTCCAAGAAGATCCGACGATTTCGACCAAAATTTTTTTCAACGATGAGGCCCATTTCTGGCTCAATGGGTATGTAAACAAACAGAAGTGCCGCATTTGGGACGAAGAGCAACCCATAGAGATTCAAGAGCCACCATTTCATCTAGAAAAAACGAGGGTTTAGGGTGGTTTGTGGACCGGTGGATTCATCGGTTCATATTTCTTCAAAAATGATGCCGGTTAGAGCGTAACCGTTAATGGCGACCGTCATCACGCCGTAAAAACCGACTATTTGATACCTAAAATTGAAGCTCATGGTCTCGGCGACATTTGGTTTCAACAAGATGGCGCCACTACCTACACATCGCATCAAGTAATGGATTTATTGAGAGAATTCGCATCGATCACTGGATTTTTTCTTCGGTGAGCAGATAATATCACGTTTTGGAAATTTGTAAGGTCTAAAGACTATGCGGAAAATCCCGGTTTGTTATAGGCCTTGAAGCAAAGCACCACGCGTGGCATTCACCATTTACCAGTTGAGACTCTCGATTGAGTCATCGAAAATAGGACACAACGGATGGACCATCTGAGGCGTAGCTGCGGCAAACATTTAAAAGAAATAATCTTCTATAAATATAAATGCCAAAAATATTCTTTCGAATGATAATTATCAAATTTGAAGCTTTTGTGTTTTTTCTTTAAAAAAAGTAGGGAACCTCGAAACGGATGACATTTTATAAGAGATCGATAATCCAATGATTCAAATTGATTATTAATTCGAGCTCTGAGCGGCTGGTACAGTGGAAATGAAGGCGCTCATCTGCTTCTGAAAGCCGTAGTGAACGTGGCTAGCTACATATATTGGACCCCACCAACGAGATGGTTTTGGTTGCAGCGCCAGCAAGAAGATAATAAGAGTCTACATAGCTTTGGCAGTTTGTATATTCAAGCATGGAGAATTAAATTGGTGAATCAATAGTCCAGTACGAGAACAATGCCAGCACAAACTTATAATCAAACTGCTTGAGACGTTCGAGTATAATTATGAAGAACCGATCTCTCAAATCATATACTATATGCTTAAGTTCTTATTTATTTCCTACATGTTTATGACTGCAAAACTGTAGTCTTTCATTGTTAGCAAATTCTATAGTTTTTCCTCTTATTTGATTAAAAATATAGCAATACGTTCTTTTTTTTACTTTCTGCTCACGTTTTATATTTGAATGTCTGCCACGTGAGTCTACAGTATTCTATTTTTATTGTTTCATTGTTTATTTGATACGGATACAACCCAGAAAACAGTTACAAATATTTATTCGATTTTTTTGCTATTGACATGGCTTTGTTGACAGTGTAGACGTGCTTCTATTTCTCTCGAAAGGTTTGGTTTTTGTTGGCGTCTTTATATAGTCAGCTTTCGCAAAGTCTCGTATTTAATAAACTTTGGGAAAAATATGGCAAGATCGCTGCCTCCGAAGCTTTACTTCGTCAGCAGAGACTAGAGCAAGGGTTGATTTTCGAACCTTAAGAGACTACTACCTCAATAATTTCAAGCATTATCTACTTAAATTGAACAGCATCTAATAATAGCAAGGGCTCGCGACGGGTTTTTTCGAGTCACTCTCTGAGTAACTGGACTTTGCCTATAGGTAGATGCAGTGATATCCCTGGATAGTTGGCTGTTCAGCTCGAATTAAACTCACTGCGAAATGTTTACTGGGCGTTGAGAGGCTTGTTAACAATGACAATCGAAATAACTGTGACTGTTATCATTTTGAGCGATCAGACGGCAGCAGCACCTGCTAGCTTATCAACACTTGGAACTAGAACGAAATGATTGTTTGTTGTTTCTACATTTTATATGGTGCATATCGTCACCAAAAATACAAAACAATGTATCATTAAAAAAAATACAAAACAATGTATCATTAAAAAAATTGAAATTAAGTTTTTTATTGCTAACGATTCACTGCAGAATGTTACATATATAGTACATATGTGACATAATATTTTCTGCTTCAGCTAAGAGATACATATAACCAATATATAGCCAATATATAACCAATATAACCAATATGTAACCAATATATAAGCAATATGTAACCAAAATATAACCAATATGTATAACCAATATGTAACCAATATATACGCAATATGTAACCAAAATATAACCAATATGTAACCAATATATAACCATTTTTATAACCAAAATCCTTTTTTCTTTCAATATGAGTGGTTTTTATTAAATCGCTTTTCCTTCGCCTGCGAGATTATGAAAAGTGATGTTATGCTTTTTTGCATTTTAGGTGACGATATGTACATATGTATGTCCCGCTTTACAAAAATAACTGACACATAAAAACTTTATTACTAATTACTTAAATGAAAAACTATAAAATACTAAGTAACAGCAGTTAACGGAGTACTGATAAGATAAATTGCAATATTTTACAAAGTTGAGCAGCTGATAACTGCATTTGTAAGTTATCTACTTGAAGTTGTTAGTCTGGTCTTGACACTAAGAGTTTCTGAACTAGATACATACATTCGTAACGGGTGTTCCAATAAGGGTGAAATTGTAAAAAAAAATCCAATGTTTCTTGTTTAATGTGAAGAACAATCGATACAATTAAGTTCTGAATATAACATCATTGAAATGGTCTCCACGACTTCCTTTGCAGTAACAAAATTCGATGAATCCAATATTCGAGTACTTTTTTCACTAAATTAAGTCGTATGTCATAAATAGCACGTTCAATATCGACTTATAAGGCTTGAAGAAAAGCTAGTTTGATGATAACGACCAATAACTTCAAGCTACCTCACAAGAAACAGTCTAATGGTGTTAAACCACAACTTCTTGGAGGCCATACAATGTCACAATTTCTTAAAATATTCGAATCTCCAAACTTTTCTTGCAATAATTCGGTTGTTGCTCGGGCTGTGCGCTGTTTTGTTGGAACCAGATGTTTTCAAGATCAACTACTTCCAATTGCGGAGAAAAGCAGCTGTTTTAGCTATTGAACGCGACTCCTTACGCCATGCCGGCTCCTGTGATCCCCGAATAAGAGATCTCAATTTGGAGATTGAGCAAGTGGTAAACCAACACAAGCGGACAAAATGGATAGAGCACCTGAAGTCCTGTAATCTCTCCCTCGGTGTGAGTAGCTTTGGACTACTGTCAAGGCTTTGCCTAATCCGAATAGGCGTGATGACCGAGTTGAAATTTAATTCCATGGCCATGCCTCTTCGGACGCAAAGAAGTGCGCGAGCTATATTAGCCGGGAATTTACACTGAACCCTTTGGTAGACAAAGCCAAACAATGTGGTACTCGACGGCTGCGCAAAATGCCAAAAGGCTGCGCATCACTTACTTTCACCGATTAGGTGATTCACCTGATGTGAGGAAAATTGGAAGTGTAATCCCACTACTGAAACCTGGGAAACCCGCCAACAAAGGGAAATCCTATCGTCCGATAACTCTCCTCTTCCAAGTAGTGAAGACACTTCAGGTCTTGCTACTCCCGACCTTCGTACACCACCTGAAAACCACCAGCATGGCTTCCGAAAAGTACACAATACCACTAAAACACTAAGCGTCATAAACGCCCAGGTAGTGGCCTCAACCAAAAACCACCCTGCGAGAGGACGATCCTCGTAGCGTTGGACTTGTCCAAAAGCCTTTGACACAATCAGTCTATAATGCTACTTGTGGACATCAGAAAATCTATTTGGACTATGAACTACCAAAGCGTTCGTCAATCATCCGTACTATTTCAAGTTAAAAAGTCAAAACTGAGAAGAATTAACAGAGGGGTTCCGCAGGGTGGTGACCTCTCCCCGTTATTGTTTAATCTCGAAACTTTCGCAACCACCAGAGGGAATTTTTATGACCTCGTACGCTGATGATTGCATGATAATGATATGATGTCGGGCAATGGAATCTATGGCATATGCTCAAACATAAACGGTTATCTCTTCGACCTTTCTCGCTTCCTCCCTGCATGGAACTTAACACTCTCCGCCACTAAATCCACAGAGACCATACGACAGAACGAAGGAGTGCAGACTTGACCACAATATTGTAGTCAATGGCGTTCGGATTCCAACTGTCAGTAACCCTAAAGTTTAAGGTGTTATTTTTGACAGCCTTTGCTCTAGCTGCTGGTGCTGGCGCTGCTGCCGAAAAGAAGGAAGAAGCCAAAAAGAAGGAGTCGGAGTCCGAGGAAGACGACGACATAGGTTTCGGTCTTTTCGACTAAACAACTCAACACTCAAGTCGCTAGCCGGCAGCACAAGGGAGAGGACAAAGAAACGTTGTTGGCAACATACAAGGCAAGCGGTTGGCCGGTACTTAATTACGTCGCCGTAATATCATTGACTGGATGCAGTGAAATATAATCGAAGAATCTGCAAACTTGGACTACGACAAGATGTCTATTGATGTCTCCCATCGAGCACCTGCATAGTCAGCCCCGTATGCTCCCAGTTAAGGAGCATAATGAACTCCCCTCCAAGCAATTCCTACTGGGGTGCTTTCGTCTTCCCTGCAGTCACCTGCTTGAAGCGGAACCACCTCCTAGGAGCATCAAAAGGTCATTCCTCAAATACGTCGACGACACCAAATAATACGATGACCAGACTTCGGACGCAACTAACTTCTGACAAGCACTGATCGCCATTCACAGTGGGGCCATTAGTACTTGGAGTCCAAGCAAAATCCATTGCAAACGAAGACCTCGGGTTGCCGCGAGAAATGAGAGTAGTTTCGTTCTAGATACTGTAGCAGGTTAAACTCGCGTGCAATGAGTCCTCACGTGACACCAGCGACCGCTTTGATTGCCCTGCTAATCCTTTACATCTGACACTCTTCTGCCTGTGGTCCGACCCCGTCGAAACAGCACGTTTCCTGGGACTACCGTTGGAAGACGTCGATGACAACTTATCTAATTCTTACCATCCTTACGGGGATTAAGTACCCGTTACAACAACAACAAGCAAAAATAATGTAAAGATATATACAATCACGATGTTCAGCACATATCATCCAGACAGATTCTATCTAGATTTTTACGATATATTCTTCCACCAAAACTTACAAAGTATTCAAGCTACAATTTTGTATTTACAAAGAATTGGAGTTATCTGGTGCGTAACTGATGTAATCCCTATTTATCCATTCCTTAGAAGTGGATCCGTTGAAATATAAACTTCGTGGAGCAAGAACATCGGAATGCCTCAACAAATTATTTATTGTTATTCAAGCTGGGACAACAGTTTGGGAACTCAAAGGAGATGATTATTAAGCCTTGAGGCCGCAATCGCTGAACTGTTTTCAAGTATTTTTCTCCACCATAAAAAGTTTTAAACTATTTTTATAGAGGGGAAAAATTCTATTCTATTTTAAAATTTAATTGTAAATACATATATAAAATTTAGTAAGTACGCAAACGCGCAAATATATTAATAAGGAAAACTTTTTTTTTTAATTTTTAATTATATTCTTGGGATTAAATTTATTTTCCATTGTGGTATTTTTCTTAAATCGCCCAGTTGAGCAAATCATTATCGATTGTTGGAAAATATTAAATGTCGTAGAAATAATTAATATTATACATGTATGTAATATTATTTTACTTTGATTTATTTGTCATAAGATTAAAATTTATAAATCTACATACACGTTCAATTTATCTTTACTACCAAGGTTTCTCAAGCGGGTTAAAGCTGTGTTTCATGCACACTACAAGCGGAATGCATTCAAGCGTTGCCAATAATTTATATATTTGCTATTGAGCAGCTGCACACTAAAAAATTGTTCGTACAAGTATATATATTATAAAATGTTATTAATTAAATATACAGTTTTGAAAAATAATTAAATATAATTACTTGAAAAGTAAATATTAAAGGTACAGAGAAAATATTATTGTAAATACGTTGAATTTCATTGCACGAACAGATAGTGGCAACGTGAAGACTTTTCAAAAAAGATGGCGCAGTAACGGCTCTGTGGAGGCCAAACACAAGCTTCAGAGAATTGAAGATAATTTTTTATATCAACAAAAATTGGTTCTAGATCAAGAAATTATAAATTAATATTGTGATATGTAAGTGCTGTGTTAAATATATATATTGAGCATAATAAGAATTATTAATATATTTTCAAAAGTTATGTGCGTGCAAAGGAATTGACAAATTGTTTTGTAGTTGTGATTGCTTCGTGTTTATCTCCCATAATTATGTGGTTTTTGTGTCGCTTGGCTTATAATCGTATTTTTTAATTTTCTCTCATTATATACACAAATTTAATTTTAATATGAATATATACTAACCAAGTTGTATCCCTGTAGGACATCCGATTGCTTTAATTTAAGCGAATTCTCGGAATATCTTGACGATACCGATGGTCATCGCTTGGCACAGTTCTTGCAGAAAAAAAGTGGTACGGTGCGTAATGGTGTGAAACGGATTTTCGATGCTGAACCACAGAGATTTAGTTTAAACGTACGTCTGAAGCGCGTAAGTTCACCACCAGTGCCAACAGCTGAGGTTGAAAATGAAAATGAATGTGTCATACCAGAAACGCAGGAAGCGGATAAAGAGAACGATGTTCAAAATAAAGAACACACGGAGGTTGAATTGTCTCCTGAACAAGAAGTGTTGCAGCAAGAGTCTTCACAAGTAATTGAAGCACAATCACTTGTAACTGTAGATGAATCATTAAATAATACAGAGCAGAATGGAAGGCCTTGTAAAACTGTTGTACCAGTTATGTTACCAATAGCTAACAATAAAACTTGTCCTGAAACTAAAAGTATGGTAATATCACCTGTGAAATCACCAACGGAGCAATGTACAATTGGACCCAAAGTAAGAAGTCCATCGAAAATATCAGAAGCTTTGCAGCTCTCAATTCTAGCAGAAGAAAATGAACCAAATAAACAAATGGAAGAACCACCATTGCCAATGATCCCAGTTTCTCCACAGCAATTGGAAGCACTCAACCTACGGGAAAAGCAAGCAGTTAGCGCTAGGTCAGGCACATTTCTACAATCAAAAATACCATGCCCTATTATACCAAAAACACCACGATCAAAGTTGTCGCGCAGTGGTGGTCTTCGAAGTGGCGACCGACTACGTCGTCAAGTGTTAAAACGTATTTCAAATCTAGAAAACAACGGTCGCCGAACTTTACTTTCGGAATTCGAAAGTACACTTTGTTCATCGAACTTTGTAAGTATTAGGGGTTAGGTGTAGTAAAATTAAATAATTCTTTAAAATTATAAAATCATAGCATCAAGAAATAAGTTTTCGGCTGAACTTTAAGTACTTAAAAATAATAATAATTTTAAAAGTAATACATGTTTGTCTTGATTAAGTTCCAACCGACACTTTTTGTGGTGACTATTACTTAATCTTTGTGAATTCATCTAAAATCGAAAACAAACAAAATAGTTTTAAAAATATTTTCGGGAAAAGGATAACAGTTAATTGTTCTAGTATTAGCCAGTTCAAAAAACATAATTTTTGAGAAAACGGCATTTGAAGCTTTACACGGACGTTCCAGATAGATCGAAAGCTCTTATATGTATATTTCGAATAACTTGAAAAGTATCTGTCGGAAATACTTTAAATTTTCAGATAATATTTATAGGATGAATACATTGAATTTGAAAATTCTAACAGCCCCTAACCCCATAGCAGAAAATTTTTAAACTGAACTGATCTTTAATAAAATATATCGTTTTTAGTCGCCAGCAATATGCAGTACACCAATGCATCATACACCACCTGCAAATTTATTGAAAACACCACCACGGATAAATAATTCACTAAATAGTGCGAAAACACCACCACGCTTAAATAATTCATTAAATAGGCCGAAAACGCCGGAAATAGATGCTTGCATTCCAAATGAAGAGTCATTGCAACACACACAAAATAATGCTGCAAAACAACAACAACAAAAACAGGAGCCGTTAATAAAAAATATGGTTGAAGCACTAGAGGAGACAATAAAAAAACTCAAAAGTTTCGAAAATCCTCCACACACACGCGCCGTTACACCCGAGTCTAGTATAAATACCACAGATTTGCAGCAACCACTAGAACAATTACAACAAGAAGTTGTTCCGGCATCAACTGATAACGAAGTTGCTAAAAGTAATATGACTGCTACCGAGGCTTTGCTCCAGGAAGTGCAAAAGACACTGACTGATTTAAGGCACTCAAATTTACAAGCACCAAAAATAGTTATACCCGTAAATCAGACTTTTAACAATGCGCCACCAACAGTAGCAGCAGACAAACAAATTGGTGGAAAAGAAACTAATCCTGAATGTGAGGGCGATAAAGTAACGCAGTCCGAGGCGCAGGCCGATCGAACAACCGGTGCAATATCACGCAAAAATATACACGGCGTCACATTCTCGCATTCGCATTGCACACAGCAGCATACAATAACAGCGGCAAATTTAAATGGTGCCAGCAATTTCAATAGTCCTAATCATCCCATAAATCATCCTACTTTTACGTGTAACAACACAACAACAAAAACTAATCTACCGACAGACTCAGTACAATATAAGAATGTAACAAGACTGTCCGGTAATCAAAAGGCTGCTACCGACAACAACAAACCAAACACAACAGCAGTCCATTCGATATTGTTAAACGAAAGCAATAAGCGTCGATCTACGCGCTCGGCTCATACAACGTTAAAAAATAAAAATTTGGAAGTAAATTTTGCGAAACCACAAAGTTTCGTCAATCATGATACCTCCAAATGCGCAACATTAAATAATAGAGCAAAAGTTCCCACTGAAGCTGCTACAGCAGCTAGCATTAAGCATTCACTTACAGAGAAAACAATTTCACAGCTTTTAACTGATGATGAAGATGAGGAGGAAGATATGCATTACACGGTGAATAAAAGGCAAATCTTACGTAAAAGTGGCCCACTTAATCTGGCCACTGAAAAACCACAGACGACGAAGCGTAATCGGCGGACAATTAAACGCACAATGCGAACACGTATTCACCATCCATCCACCAAAGCGTTCGCGTCATCACCATTTCTCACAAGTGATACGGAAACCGAATCAGGACCACCACCAGCGCATCCACTTAATTTGCAACACGTCAAACCTGTCGAACATACAAAAGTACAACAATTAAGGCGACGACGACCCTTAAATAAAGCACCAAGTACACCGAAAAACGGTGAACTCTTTGCCGATGAGTTGAAAGCGCATTTGGCACGTCTAACAAATCATGAAATTCTTGATTTGCGCAAACGCAATTCGATGGGCTTAATGAATGGTAAATATTTGCGAAAATCGTCAGGTGCCAACAAACAGGCCCTGGAGCAGAAATTGAAAATTGAAGAAGAAATTCAATTGGAAATTTTGCGTCGTGAATTATTGGGCAATACTGAGGGTTTACGGGGGGAGGTGCAGCAGCAAACGGATTACGATGAGATAAATCAAAAGAACATTAGTGCGGTCGAAGCGCCATTGGCGACTGAAGTAGTTGAGGTAATTAAAGAAATCATCTTAGATGAACTGCCACAAGCACCTGCAGCATTCAAGGATAATACTACTATTGCTACAGACGGTGCTTTGTTGGACAATGCAACTGTAACATCGGCACTATTAAAGGATAATACTGCCGATGGTGTGGCTAAACTAACTGAGGATAATTGTGAAGCTGCTGTTGCAGTTTTGGAAACTGAGAATAATGTGGTAGATGCTACTGTTACGCCTGATGTTCCTGAGCCGTTTAAAGATAATTCTTGTGTTGATATTGCTGCACCTAATGTAGTTAATACTAACGACAATGGAAACGCACTGTACCAAACACTCCTACAATTGACACAGCGCATATGTTATAACAGCTCATTAGTTGATGACAGGAGTAGTGAACGTATAACTTTTGTTTCAACCACAGTTAATAATGTTCAAAATACGACAAAGGCGAGAAAAACGCGTCAACGAAGCAAACATTCAGAAGCGTTGGTAAGTGAAATCCCAATTTAGCAGTAATGTGTAAGCTTTTTTTGAAGTGCTATATCTTAGTGTTCAAGTGTTAGAAATTATAGATCTCTTAAGGTGTACGTGTGTGTCAATCTCTTAAAAACGACTTTTTGGCAAGTGCGATATTGTTATCCAATGTTTATGAGAACACACAATTGGAGCGCAAAGTTTTTTTCAGTGTTTTAATATAACCAGTGAATAATTTTATTTTGAAAATATGATGCAAGAGTACTCTACCTTATATATTTATACCCTGAACCGGGTATATTAAGTTTGCCACGCAGTTGTCCCTAATCGTATTCTATCTTTAGTGCAGTCGAAGTTACCGTTTTTCTTGTTTACCGTAAATATGTGGGAAAAGTACTTAACCTCAAACCAGTTACAAGTTGTTGTAATTGTGCTGCCCGTTTAAAATACATTTTTGTGGTGTTCATTTTTTTTATATATAAAAATGAAACGCTATTTTGTTATGTGTTCTCAGAGCACCCGTACCACAACACGGAAAGACATGAAAATTCGCACAATTCTTCGTTTATCCATGTAAAAGGTCCTTACGGAGGCCTTTATTGCATATTCGATGAAATAAATTTCAATTCAAAAAATCTCTTTGTAAAATAAATTTCAAACTCGAAAAAATATTTCGTCATATAAATATGACTGTTTGACGAAGAATTTCAAATTAAATTTAGTATATCACAATAATATATTTGTATTTGTATTCACTTATAAAAATATTTTGCATAATTTTAGCCTGAAGTAACAAGAAAATATTTTCAATTAGAAGAAAGTATTAAAACACGCCGCCAGTATAACAGGTCCAAGCGTTCGCTGTACAGTAAAGGTGATTCGTTGGACGAAGATAGCGAGGCTTCAGATAGTGAAAAAGATAAGTTTCAAAAAAATTCGACACTAACGGAGCCAATTCCACCGCCACCAGTTATTTCACCGGTAAGCAATATACAAATACCATCTCCGCCGCCGCCACTGGGCTATTCGACCGTTTCCACATTTGTACTGCCGAGCTTGCCAACGGAAGAATTTGTTTTGCCGCCAACGGCATTTTCCGACAAACCAATGGATAGTAGTGCGAATGGTGCAAAGTCTTGTGAAACATTATCCGCGTCACATAATAATACCGCTGCCAAAGAGGTTGTATGCCAAAATGATGATGAACTCTTCAAAAAACCCACAAAGCTTGCGCCACGTGTTTCACGCAAACGAAGGCCACAAAACTCAAAAACTTACATCTCCAGCAATTTGAATCAAACTGAGCGCACAGATGACACCGAAGGTAAGTGGCACCCTTATTTTTATACACTCGAAATAATTTTTTAGCAACTATTTGATATCATTTACATAAAATTAAATTCTGGGTTTCACTACACAGGCTTACGTCGATCGAAGCGCGCACCGAGTAATCCCTCCTCCAATTGGAATGGACACTCACTTTTGAAATCATTGTTTAATTCAAGTTCATTAAATAAAACTAAAAAGAAGCCAATAAAACGAGCAAGCTCCAGCAGCAGTAACGGGAGTAGAGGTGGTGATTTGAGCACGCCAGTCGCCTCTAGCACAGTAAATGATGCAAATGTCAAGAAGCGGACTCGTAAACCTAAAAAAGCAGTTATCGCGCAAGCGCCAGCATTTAGTTACCTTGGCGATACGAATATAACATCGAACACCGTGCGCTCACAACGAAATACCGAAAGTGATGCGTTGAGTGCACAGCTGGAAGCAATTCCAGAAACACCCATAGAAACTGATGACCATGAAGCAGCAGTGGCAAGTTCAATAGCAGTCGCACCAGCGCCAAATGACAACACATTACCATGCACTTCCACCTCCATCACCAACAAAAACATGAAAACCACAACTAAAGCCAGCGAAACCACAACAAATAGGAACAAAAAGACTGGAGCAGCAGAAAAGCAAACTGCGAAACCGAAAAAAAGAGGCAGACCCAGGAGAACAGTTACAGGTGCTAAAAAAAATCAGCAGCAGCAGCAACAACAGCAGCGGGAAGAAGTTGACGCAGTGGAAGCAGCAGAGCAAATCACGGACGATGACACCGCAAATGGCACAGGACTATTGGAGTGTAGTCGCGTTTATTTGCCACCACCGCCATCTTTGGAGAAGCTCAATGAAATGTTTGACGAATTGAAAAATGCAGCCAACAATTTGAGCGACGGGGAGACCATGCCGAAGGGTGCAGAATCGAGCACTTCGCCTTCGACGACAGATAGTAACGTTCGCTTACGACCTGTGCGTGTACGTTTGCGTCGTTTAAGAGCACGTGACATATCCGCCGCAACCTCAACCTCGGCCGCTACAAGTTCGGCGTCGACCAGTACAGCAAACAGTGAGTTAAAGCAAACGGCGGAAAGCAATCGTAAAGAGTTGCTGGAGTGGCTGAAGAATGTATCACATTTGCAATCGGCCACAAATGAGCGACAAGTTTTTATGGATATGCGACCTTGTGAGTGTCATACAACATAACACAGCTGATTGATTCACACTTAATTGTTTTTGTGCTTCGTTTTTCTTTCTAGCCACCGCCGGTAAATTATTTTTTACCGATTTGGAGGGTATAGACTATGCCTTTTACGATACGGATGATAAGTGTAGTCTCGGCTATTTGCGCTTCAAGCCACTGCAGTGCAAGCCTTCGAAGCGTGCGAAGAAATATCATTTGGTAATATTTTTTATCAATATACATATATCTATATAATATAATTATTTTTTCCATTTAATAAGTGCAACATTTCTTTTGCAGCACTTTGTTGTACTTACGGGTTCATTTGAAATTAGCACGGAACGTGAAAGCGCCAATTTCGGTGTTGGTGATATGGTAGCCATTAATATAGGTAAGGCGCGCATGCACAAATGCGTTTAGCATACAACATTAATTAATGTACGTTTACTTACCCCGCAGGTTGTCGCTATAAAATAACAAATTTGGAAAATGATATCGGCGTTCTTATGGTGATAAAGAAGTAACAGCGATGCGCATGCGCATTCCAGTTATGTTAATACTTCTGAATAAGTAAATATTCACATACATCTCCGTATATATTTAAGTATTTTCATACTCATAATACATATTTCCATATTTAGTATTAATTTTAGTTTTGTAAAAATCGAAAAAAAATCTTTGTTGAACGTTTTCTTGCGCAGGGAGTGCGTTAATTCTAAACAATATTGAAATATGTAATAAAAAAAATTTGTTATCATATACATATGTACGTTTTAAAATAATATGTAATTGAATTCAATAAATAAAAAAAAATATGTATATATCACGAGATACAATTTCGTATTGAAGTTATTAACTAACGCAGTGAAATCTCCCATCAGCGGACACTGGCGGGAATTATAATGAATTTTATTCTTTTTTAATTGTAAGCATTTGTTTTTAATTTTAATATTTTTATTTTATTTTATTGTTTTTTTTTTTTAATTTTATTGTTTTTTTTTTTAATTTTATTGTTTTTTTTTTTTAATTTTGTTGTTTTTTTTTAATTTAATTTTATTTTTTTTAATTATTTTTTATAATTTAATTATTATTTTTTTTATAATTTAATTATTATTTTTTTTTATAATTTAATTATTATTTTTTTTATAATTTAATTATTATTTTTTTTTTATAATTTATTATTTTTGTAATTCTAATTACACTGTGGAATATTTTTCCAAGTCAGGGTGATGGTACTAGGTCAGTATAGTAAAACCCCCAAAGGGTTTGGCGTTCGTATGTGTCAGTTTTTTTATGACTTTTTAAATTTTTTCCTTATCTTGTTTTTTTTTCGCTTAGTTGTAACATTTTGGCAAAAACGTAGATTTTTTTATTTGTTTTTTATTTATTTTTTATTTCAATTTTAATTTATTTTAGATTTATTTTATATGCATTTTTATTTTTTTTTAATTTCTATTTATTTTTTTTTATTTTTTTTTTTTTTTTTTTTTTTTTTTTAATTTTTATTTATTTTTTTTTTAATTTTTATTTATTTTTTTTTTTAATTTTTATTTATTTATTTTTTTTTTTTTTTTTATTTATTTTTTTTTTTTTTTTTTTTAATTTTATTTTTATTTATTTTTTTTTTTTTATTTATTTATTTTTTTTTTTTATTTTTATTTATTTTTTTTTTTTTTGATTTTAATTTTATTTTTTAATTTTTACTTCTTTAATTGTAATTTAGTTTGTTATTAATTCCTTTAACATCCTTGAAGCTCTGGCTCAGCGCATCGCAGACTTCGGTAGGTCTTCAACACTCGAAGCTGCAACGACTTGCATGCATCTGCGTATCGGGTGCCATGCGCACATGCCCGGCGGCAGCACTTGAAGTCATGCTTGAACTTCACTAATAATCGGTCAGGTAGCCAAACACACATTGCATAAAATTACAGCAGAAGGGTTTGGCAGAGGTACGGTAATCTCATCCCAGCGTATGAAGGAATCAAGCTGTGAAATACCATTGGCTCTTCTCCAAAAGGACAGCATTACCAAAGGAGCAATCAAGGTTACCTACCCTTAGTAATGCTGAATGGAATTCGTCTTATCTTACTTCAGTTCGATTGCGTGTTCTATAAGCGATTCTAATACCGAGTTTGACATCTGTCAAAAAGTCATAAGTGAACACAATCAAAAGAGCTTTTTAGAAAACCTTTAAGACCACTTCTATTGTGTGAACAAACTTTGGTTGTGCGTGTTATAGCAATGAAGCAATTACCGTTAGTCGAAGATATCCATATTCCTAACCTAAATCGGATGTTAAACGGGCCAAGAGCCACCAAATGGCACAAAATACTTTCTCCTCTTCAAACATACTTATATAGTAGTGTTTGCCCTATGTTCAAACTCCTGAATCGTTTATTAAATGCCATCGAAGACTCCAAATGTCTTGCTGATTATCAGGCTTGGATAGCCACTACCACAAAAAACGTAAGAACAGAATAAGGAGCATCATAATTTTATTACTCACCTTGCACTAAATTCTAAAACAATGCATATTCACATGTTTGTATGTATTAAATGAACAGTACACGCGGAGTAAGTCGCTTTTTTATTTTAAGTTTTATTTATTTGTCTTTATATTTTTTGTTTTACTTTTTGTTTAAAGTAATACTTGGGAAATCATGAACATTTTAAACGTTTGCCATACTACTTGGAACTTACAATTTGATGCTAATCAAAACAATATATCCATTATATTTTAATTATATACTAAAATAATATGGAAAAAACATTTGACTACTACATTATGCTTTAATTATTGTTATAATTGCATAATTTCATGATTTAATGTATTATTTATAAGTATTGCTTACAGTTACTGCTGCTGCGCCCGCTGTCTGTGCGGGTGAGTGTGTAAATGCATATGTGGACTGTGTGGAAATGTGTGCCTAATGCTTTCCTAGGAATATTTGTTTACTCACAATGATAGCGCTTTAAATTTCTTTTATTATTTAGCAGTGTATGTAGGTGGAAATTGCATAGTTAAGCAGCAGTAATGGCACAATCTCTTATGTCGAGTTAATTATTGTTCGTACAACATGGATAACGGAACATACTTGTAGGTGGTCGTGAAATTAATGACGTTTACAATACCGCTTAACAGTTTTAATATATTTTTATTTTCATTTTTTTAATTTAATTTTATTTATTTTTCATTATTTTTTAAATATTTTTTATTAAGTTTATTTTTATTTTACTTATTTTTTTTCTTAATTTTTAATTTATTTACTTTTTTTTTAATTTTTAATTTATTTATTTTTACTAACAACCTTTCACCTTTCTTGCACAAATTATGTACATATATAACTAATAAATGAATTACTGATTTTATTACTTATCTTATTTGAATTGCGAGTCTCTCTTTTATAAAATTCACCATGTTGTGTATCATACAAAATTTCGCCTTTTACACAGATTATGTATATAACTCACTATTTGGTTGCAAATTTTAATTGTTCTAATATAGTCAGTAAATGTTCAAGAAAATGTCTCTTTACATTTGTACATCTGTACATTAAAGTTTTCGTCTTCAATAATATTACTATTTTTTGTTTTATTTTTATTCTTTTTGCACTTTTCTTTTCTAATTAACTTTAGATTTTGTATTATTGGAATTGGCTTGCGTCAGTGCTTGCGCTTTGGTCATTTTGCAAACGGTGTCGTATAACGCTGGAAAGAATTGTATGACAAAGTACACTGAGGCGAGGTATGCGCATATGAGTATGGTAAGGAAGAGATCGAAAATGGCAGGTTTCACATGATATACATTTAGGCGCGCCTCTTGACCATCGTAGAACATAAAGTCCGGATCACGTGTGTCGGGTTTATCATACATGATCTTCACATTCTTTAGGTACTTTTCGAAAGCGTTCTTCAGGTCGTTATTATGTAGCGCAGATTTGACTTGCAGATAGGCTTTAATGAGCTTCTTATTGATACTCTGCAAGTAAAAACATGTCATAAATAGCTTATATAATTAACTATTAAATTATTGCACTCACCATTGGCCCAGCAAAGATTTCATATGGCTCTTGTAAACCATACACGTAATGTGCTAGCGTTTCAGCTAAAATTTTAGCATGCTGTTGCGTTTGCGCAATAATTTGCTCTTCTTCGTCTTTGAATATAGTGGCGCGTGCTGGCTCTTTCGGTGATTTCAATGCAGATATCGTGAAAGCTGGCAAACGGCGCATGCTGAAACGTTCATGCTCCCAGGCGAGTTGCTGATCAGCCAAATTGATTTTCTTGTGTACACCATCGACTGTAACATTGCCATATTGTGCCGCTACGTTTTTAAGTAACTTGAAGAAATCATTCATTGCGGTGCCCTCTTTGGGTGGTTTCGAGACGTGCATGTAAAGGTTGCCAGTTTCAGCGTTCAACGATTGGGTAATCGTGTCCAAACAGAGCACAAAATCAACGTTCTGAAGTAGAAAGTAAGTTGGTATTAAAAATCAATGAGAAATATAAAGATAAATGTTTCACATATAAAGCATTATTCCTAGCGAATAAATATTACATATTTATTATATATTCTAAAATTAAAGTATATGGAGATTTCAAGCAATATACTAATTTGTTTGTTAATTTAGCAATATTTTTAAAGCCTTTAACTTGTAGACGCTCTCAAACCTCGTCTATTATATTAGTTGGATTCTTGGCCGCAATTAAAGAACCGGTAATAGACACGATGTCTTCCTTTGTTCCATAGCGCAGCGTTTTACATATTTATTTTCAATGAACATAATATTTTCTTCTTAAATAAGAAATACAACAACTGTACCTGCAGTTGCACATTCTCATCGAGCCATTTTTTGACTCCTTGAAAATTCAACAGTGTTCCGGATTCTGTGAGTAAGAATAATAAGCGATATTTGGGCACTGCGTTAGGTGTGCTGTGCAATTTGCTAAATACATCCGCGAGTGTTAGTAATACAGCGGCATCGGCGTTTAAAGGATATTCCTACACAGGGAAAAAACCAATAGTTTCATTAATAATATTTCCAAGAATACAATTGGTTTCCTTACATTGTACAATCCGAATGTGTTGAGATGTGAGGTTATGACTATTAATGGCAATTTGTTGTTGGACTCGCCGCCACTTTCCATTTGCTTCAAAATTTTCGTAGTGGCCGCCAATTCACCTTGTATAATTGGTATTCTACTATTTTTGCTAGCTAAATGACTGGCACCAGAGACAATAACCTGATAGCCATTGGCCGATATCGATGACAGCAGCTCTGTAGCTGCTGATGTGCGTTGAGCTTTGCCCTCAATATTTTTGCTGGTGGTTCTTGTGATATCCGTTATGATGCGCTCAAGCTCGGAATTATACGGTGAGAAATATATGGGAATTGAATTTGGTTGTGCCAGCATAGCTTGTTCAAGCAAATTGAGGTGCTAAAGGTACATAGAAATAAGGTTCCATTAGTTTAAAAAACTATTCATAATAAATGCGGGCTTCCGCGTTACCTCTTTTCCTCAAATGTCATATCACTGACATGCTGCGGTAGCAGTATAACCAAACCTCCAGCTTTTTGCCGAATTTCACGGAACTGGTCGATAGTTAAATCTTGTAATCTAGCAATAAAGATATTAATTTAGCAATACACATTTTTCGTAAAAATAATATTTACTTTGCAACTACACAGTGCCTGCCAGTACTCCAAGTATAGAGAGATTTCGCCTCTAGCGATAATGCAGATGCACGACATCCTGAAATAATAAATGAAATCGTGTATAATATCTTGGATATATGTTATATAATTATAGAAGAAATGTATTTTACAAATGCTAATTAATTTTTCTGTATATTTACATATTATTATCAATATACATTCTAACCTCAAAAGTAGCGCATTTTTGTTTGGTATAGCACACAATTAATAAATGAATACACTGCAAATGCACATGCAGTAACCGACTATAAAGATAAGTTAACACACAAAAATTAAAACCTTGATAGCGCTAACATAACCTAATTGCAACAACCAAAACAGGAGTTAATGACCAACTTGCACATAGTGACACATCACTTTAATATCAATGACAATGTCGGGCACGACCACTCACCATAAGCCACACCATTCACATCGAACTGTGACATCCGTTGCACGGAGAATTCACTGGATGCCAATACAGGATTGGCTGAGCAAATGAGTAAAACTGGTAATGCAATCAGTAGATAGGGCAGTCCACCGCGGAAAATATCCGCAAAATTCTCAGCATCCTCAAACATTGTGACACTTTTATGTGAGTATTGCGCGGAGCTGGTTATAGACACTGTATTATCCTACGATACAACTTCTATGTCAAAGACAGGTGTTAATTAAATTATAATAATTAAATTTAATTTGTTCTAATTAGGCAAACTTGCGCCCGGCTGATTTTTCTCATAACTAATTTTCATTTGGTAGGGTTGATTTTTAAAGTATCACTAAAAATGCAGGTGGCCCTTCTAATTTAATGTTAGATCACTATCTTCTACATGACACGCTATAAGTAAATTCGCATGATATTACTGATATTTCTTAAACTTTAAAACGTTATATTTCAAATAAACTCGAAATATATTTAGATAAAAAAACCAGTACAAAAAATCAGAAAAGGCTTTTCATTGTCATGTCAGTTATTTTTGACATAATCAACCCTGTTTTCTTGGTTTTTGTTGACCTGTCAACTTGTGTTTAATGATGATGCCACTTGCAATACAATTCAAACAATTATCGATACATATATATTATTATTAGTTAGTTAGAATAAACAAATTTATAACTGTAAATTTTTAAATATATAATTTATTCAAGGTTGGCTTGATAGAATTTTATTAAAAAGTGTGTAAGTTCCTTACTGATATGGAGTAAGTCTATTAAAATATCTTTATTTAGTAATTTATTAATTTGTGTGATTGTAAAATTTAATTTTGCCAGCGTGATATTAATTACAACAGGTATAATTTTCAAAACGAATTCAAAAACTTAATTAATTAATTATATTTTTCAGCACTTGTGCCACCCTGTGTGTAAACATCAGCTTTTCCCGGCTACCGTTAGCTGTCATCAAATTGCAGTAGTTTCCGCTTCGCCATTCCAAAAGTTTTTATTTTATTATGTTGCAGTGGAATATTGTGAATTTTGTTAATAAAAATCGGTTAATTAGTGAAATGTATACATAAAACCATTAAGTGAATTATGCATTCAAGTAGCGTAGTGTTATTTGTGGGCTTGGCTTGTCTACTAGCGCAAACCAAGAGAAATGATATGTATGCAGGTGTGTGTTGTCGTTCGCAAAATATATTGTGTTAAAGCGATTAATTATTTAAAATTATAATTCATAATGTAATTTTATTGTACATTTCTCAGATCTACGCCAAAAACAGCAAATTTTGTCTACTGAGAGAAGAAAGTCAAGTGAGTTTTTTCATGAATATTATATAAAAAATAATATGAAAAATATATAAAATTTTTAACGATTGCTAAATCAGTCCTATAGGGGAATAGTTAATTAAGTTACAATTCCGAACCTTAATTAACAGACGATTTAAGCATACAAAGTATGAATATGACAGTTACAAAAACTCCGTCTAATAACGCTATTTTACACTGGTACCACTGGAAGTCAAAGGACTTTTTTGAATGATTTCAAGGACGTCAAAGAATTTAATACTATTCGTTTTTTGACTGAGGTCTTTCATTTTATTTATTTTTGATTTTATGAGGTACAAGCTACGCAACTGTGATCCGTTGAGTTCAATTTTTGATGACTCGTTCAAGAATTCCGACTGGTAACTGACAAATGACACGCGTGCTGTTTTGCTTTAAGGCAATCCAAGCGGCAGTGTCCGCATAGACTTAAGATCTTATATATCCCTACAGGAAAAAGTCATACGATCTTGGCGGCCAATCGACCGGCCAAAAATGTGAAAATATCTGCTCACCGAAGCTTTCTCTCAATAAATCCATTGATTGAACTGTTCTTTTCTGGATAAAATATCATCACTTGAATCTCTTCAGCTTGCTCTTCGTCTCAAATGCGGTAATTTTGCTTATTTACATACGCACTGAGACAGAAATGGGCATCATCGCTGAACAAAATTTGGACGTTGGATCTTCTTAGAACGTTTCAAGAGCCCATAGAGCGAAGCAATGTTGCTTGGGAAGGACAAGCGGCTTCAGTTATGGTACAAACTGTATTTTGTGCGCTTTCAATTTAAGATCTCGGCGTAAAATGCACCAAGTTGTTCCATACGTCAGTCCGAGTTGCTGCGAACGGCGCCGAATCTACTCTCTGCGGTATTCGTGTAATCCCTTAGGCAGTCCTACCAGCACCATAAACCTGCCCACTCCCGATATAACGGTATTATTAAAAACTACTAAAAATGCGTTAAATCAATAAATAAATACGGCAGAGAAATAAAATGTTACACCCCGATTAATAGGGGCCGGAGTAAACACTCGACGATGGGCATGGTACCGCTTAATTTTTGGAGAAATCACATATCGTGGGACCCGTCCGACCGGTTTCAAGCAAATTTGGTACGTGATATTCTTTCTACATATTATTCTAATATAACGGTATAAAACTTTTGCGATAATGCCATTGAAGTGTGCCATATTATGACCAAAAATTGTCCAAAACCAACAAAAAGTGTTCAAGCCCCTCTTCTTCGAGATGCCAAGTGCTGTCAGGCTCTTCTCTACCTGATCTCTCCAGCGGAGTGAAGGTCTATGCTTCCCTCGGCGGATACTGCGTCGAATACTTTCAGAGCTGGAATGTGTTCATCAATACGGACGACAAGACAACTCGTACAGCTCATCTTTCCATCGTCAACGTTATTCGCTGACATTGTTATTGCTGTTAATACTGGTTCCAAGAAAGACGAAATTATCTACGATTTCGTAGTTATGACTGTCAACAGTGACGTGGGAGCTTAGTTGCGAGTGCGACGACTGTTTGTTTGATGAAAGGGAATATTTCACCACCACACGCACTTGCCTCGCTTTCTTATCCATTGTGGAGAAAGCAGAAGTAACGGCGCGGTTGTTGGGGCCAATGATATCAATATCATCGCCAGCAGTTATACACTTTTGTAGAAGATTGTACCTTCTCTATTCAGCTCTGCAGCTCGAATTATTTTCTCCATTAGCAGATTGAAAAAGTCTCACGATAGGGAGTCGCCCTGTCTGGAACCTCGTTTGGTATTGAACGACTCGGAGAGGTCCTCCCCGATCCTGGCGGAGCTTTTGGTATTGCTCAACGTCAGTTTACACAGCCGTAGTAGCTTTGCTGAGATACAAAATTCACACAAACTGGCATTGAGACAGAGGGACTTCATGGGACTTTTCCAAGATTTGGGGCATGGTGAATATATGGTCAGTTGTTGAATTGCCAAGCTTAGAGCCACACTGATAAGGTCCAATCAGTTTATTGACGGTGGGCTATAATCTTTCACACAATACGCTCGATAGATTCTTATACACAGACACAGATTGTGGGGTCTCCCTTTTTGTGGATTGGGCAGAGCACACTTAACTTCCTATTGTCGGGCATGCTTTTGTCCGACCATATTCTACAAAGAAGCTGATGGATGCTACTTATCAGTTATTCGCCGTCATGTTTGATTAGCTCGGCCGGCAATCCATCGGCTGAACTTCTTCATGGTCGGGCAATGGAACGTCTGCTCCATCGTCATCGATTGGGGAATCGGGTTCGCCTTCTTCTGGCGCTATACTTTCACTGCCATTCAGCAGGCTGGAGAAGTGTTCCCTTCATAATTTTAGTATGCTCTGGGCATCGGTTACTAGATCACCGCTGGGGGTTCTACAAGTGTATGCTCCGGTCTTGAAACCTTCTGATAGTCGCCGCATTTTTTCGTAGATTTTTCGAGTGTTACCACTGTCGGTCAGCTTGTCAAGCTACTAAACAGTAATGATTATTTTGATGTGTCATTTGGCACAAACGGTACTAACAGACATACATAGAAACAAAATTTTGAAAAATGGGTTTTCGCGCGAAATTTAAATTAAAAAGTCTTACTATTTTTGCCCACAATAGTATGTAATAAACAAGAGAAAACTTTCACTCTGGCTGCACTGAAGCTATAATACCATTCACAGGGGCATTTCTTATAGCAACTATACGCATTACTAAATCTCAAAACGCAGCCGGCCAATGGTTTATATTCAACGAAAAAAAAAAGTTTTTAGACCTCGCTTTAAAAGCCAGTACCCTTTAACTAACAAATCATATTTACTTCAGAGGTTGACAGGATTCCAATGAAAATCCTGAATAATATAAATCTCACTACAAACGTGCTAAAGCGTATAATGGTTATCTTCTATAAAGAACGACAAAAATTTTCCTTTTTGCGTAGCAAGCTTAAGGAAATTAAATATATACATACATACATAGTAGGTAAACAAGCAAACAAATCCATACGTAAAATAAATCATAAAATAAATGCGTGAAAATCGAATTTCCCTTATTGCCCATGGAATTGCGTTATCGCATTTACAAATTTGGGGTATTTACAACTGAATAACAGTTACAAAGCAGGTGTAAGAAGGAAGGGAGACGTAGCGAAAGAGAACGGTGGAAGGAAGGCATGGCTGACAGAGGAGAAATCAGCAGGGAGTAATCTTGCGGGTATGAAAGAGTATAACCAGCCATAAAAATGAATTATTTTCGAAAAGCAAGTGTATGCTTTACTAATCGTTTGGCGGCAGTTTCGGTAAGATGGCAGTATGGAAAGTAAGATAGTAAAAGTATTTAAAGGCTAATTAAAAGATAGCAAATATTCCAGAAGATCGAAGCCAGGATTTTTAGTGTATGTGAATTTACTAAGCTTGTTACTTCTCAAAGTAAAAAGCCCTCTTGAAGCCACTGTCGTAGGTTAAAACACCGAATCAATTATATTTACTATCTTAGGCATAACTGACTAATTTTTAAGGTGCAATGGCTTGCACTATCTCAACATTGTTTGTAGCTAAACTTGTCCTTTACTTCAAAATAGGTTACAGTTTCGGCGATCGTATCTTCTTTCGCCGAAAAGTTCTTCTCAGCGAGCATTCTTTTGAGATCTGAGAACAAAAAATAGTCACTGGTGAACAGGTCTGGAGAACACGGTGGATGCAGAAGTAATTCGAAGACCAATGAATGGATTTTTGCCAACGTTTTCACTGATACAGCACTTTCTTTTTCTTCAAATTCGGTCGGTTTTCGGCAATTTCGTTCTTCAAATGGTCTTCATTGGTTCTTCATTTCTCAAGATAAACAATAAAAAGTATTCCATGCGTATTCCAAAATACAGACATCAGCACCTTGCGAACCGATTGTTTTTTCCCACTTTGGCGCACTGTCCGGAAACTCGACACCAAAGCAACTGTACATTTTTTTCCTTTCAGAAGCAATTTTTTGTCAAGACGCGAAGTTCCCTTTTATCCATTTTTTCACAATAATTAAAGTTGCTTCACCTAAAGTGATATAATTCACAAATGAACGATCCGACAGCTGTCAAGTTTATACACGCGCCTTTTGAAGGTTCGGGCTAGTAAAAGTCATATGCGTGATATATGTATATGAGTCAGGCCGGAGACTTTTCAATTGACCTGTTATTAACGGGTTTTTCAATAGAGACGCTACAAAATTAGACCGATAGGCGATAGGGACAGCAAACCACGCCATATTTTTTCTCGCTCTTTTGACATTTCTCTTAAGTAAAGTTTGTCATTTCATCATGGAAAGATATACAATTCAACAATGAGTCGAATATATTAAAATTTACTACGGAATTTCGGAGTAAGTGGCCTCAACTTTAAGAGCGCCACGTCATATTTATGGTCGTTATAATCGTCCTGTAAGATCAACAATTGAGCGTCCAGTGGAAAAATTTGCATCCGTAGGCACAGTACAAAGTGTTCCCATGCCAGTGAGACATAAAAGTACCTGTAGTGTAGAGAATATTACTGCCATTAGCGCATCAATTGAGGAAGATCCAAATCAGTCTCTCACACGTCTCTGTGACATCGTTGTGGCGAATTTCGCGAAAAGATCTTGGCCTACAATCCTTATAAGATCAAATTGACATACATACGAACTGAAGCCGCTTGACCACCAGAATCGTCGTATATTCATGTATAGGGTTGAGGAACAACTTGAATATGATCCGGATTTTCATCGAAAAATCATCTTCAGCGATGAGGCTCAATGGCTTCGCCAATAAGCGAAATTTGCGTTATTGGTCAGGCAGCAATCCATACGTACTCCATGAGTCACCATTGCATCCCGAAAAAATTACGGTTTGGTGCGGTTTATGGGTCGGCGTCGTCCTTAGACCGTACTTCTTCCGTGATGATCAAGACCGGCACGTTGATGTGAATGGGAATCGATAACCAATTGATGTGTTATTATAAGCTCAGGGAAGGAGTCTTCCTTTTTTACATAAGTATAGAAACGTGAAGTTTTCCAAGGCCTTAAAGCATCCTGATCAAAGGAATATAATTTTCGACTACGGTTTCAACCAGCGTTCTACTATTCTATTTCTCATTCTAAGAGTGTTCGATGGTCCGGCAAGCAGATTCCATAAAATTCCTTAAAAAAGATATTTACTAAAAAATGAGTTTATTCTGACTTGCATATGATATAACCCGTAAATAAGCATACAGCGAATAACGGCATATCAAAATCACACCTTAAAGCCGACAGTTATTACGCCAAATCACCCAGATTCACAATAATTCAAAGATCGTCGCTTCGCACCATATTATTTCTGCTGTGTTGTGTGTGGTGGTCCAATACACCAATATAAATACCATACATACTCTTAAATACATGCTCTCGCACACACATATGTACTCATTTATCCGTCCATAAATATGAATATATGCCCACATGCTTCTCGGCCATTTGTTGCTGTTGTATTTGCATATTATTTCAGCATAAATTATCATCATATTCACAGCGTGCATTCAGATGGAACGTGCTTGTACCGAAGGTCGGTCGCATAAATTTTCGAAAACCCTACCACGCACCAAAATGTACACTCCTCCCACACACACACACACACACACACACACACACACTGCTTATCACTAGGTGTGAAAGACCTATCAGAGTCCCTTGTAGTTTCGATTTACCGAACAAGTTGTAGCGGCGTTATACTTTTGTTGTTGTAATATGGAGCACTTCCTGCAGATAAATATGATTTCGATTTACATATGGACATTAGTCTACATACCGACATACAAGTAGTATGCTTATGCTTTTTAGGCTCCATGTCATCTATAATTTGCTGCGCATTGTATATAAATTGAAATTGGTAAATATTTTAGTATGTGTAACGGTACATACATTTTGCCGGCATAATTTATGACAATCTGCATGAATGACTGTCGATAGCAAAGCAAACCCGCCGCTTTACTAATATGCTACTGTTTTTTTTTAGGTTATGTGCCCCAGTTTTCCACCGAAATTGACATGGATGCTGACAGCTTCTTCGGGATATTGTTTGTCTTATTAGGATAATATGTTATAGTAAACATTTAATGTGTCTAGCTAAATTGGCTGAATACGAAATCGAGTATGATTTAATATTGGCTTAGGTTTTTTTTTTTTTTAAACGAAAAGATGGTTTTAGCCCAATTTTGGTGCTTTTTAAGCTTTGCATGGTTTTCATGTTAGACCCACGATACTTTACTGAGTGACTATGGAAATATATGTATGTATATGTGTGCAGCAAAATATGATAAAATGCATTACCATTTGCTGTATCAAAGATTTGGACCGAACTAAAGGCTAGCTGGGCGGAAAGAATCGGCTTGGCTGTCAATCCAAATAAAATTGAACTGGTTTTATTTAGCAGAAGGTATCAAATCCAATATGTTCCCCTTCATGGCTTCACCCTGTCGAAAAAGTGAAGTACTTGAGTCTCACTTTTGATAAAAAGCTATCATGGAAGCCCAATATTGAGTGGCAGATGAGGAACGTTTTGGTTGCCTGATATTGTTGTAAAAGAGCTGTAGTTAAACCAATACTGTTTCATAGGTGTATAGGGCGCTTTGTAAAGATACGCTCGTTACACAGCTGGAACATGTTCAACGAGCAGCTCTCATTGGCATCAGCGGTGCACTAGCGCAACACCAACCATGGCATTTAATGCTTAAGTCTACTTTTAGCACCCATCGACATTGCCGGCAAATTCATTGCTGCGAAGATTGCTATCGGACTCCGGGAAGCCAAATACATTTCGAATTTCGATTGCGTTTCTGATAATTTGGACCACTGCGCCGAGGAGTCCACTTTTAAAAGCATCTTCTCCGCGCACATACCTCCGAGGAATACTCGTATGTACATAACCTACATAACAGTTCCCCTGCCATCGTGCACTCGGGCGCTGGATCTATAGGCCTACTTTCTACGAACCCGTCGAATTCACTGGAATAGATATCAGCCATCTTATTGAATTTCCGCCTGGCTCTAGGCTAAGCGTCTCTAACAGTCCAGGTGGGATTATTTGTAATCTAATGAATATCAGCCAGTTTACCTAACTAACCTTAAGGATCATGTAAGTGATTGTTAGAATCGTTTGATTGAAACATCATTACAATCAAGTCCAAAAACTCGACTCAGTATCCAAACTGAAGTGCAGTCAACAGACCCATTCCCCACATAAATTGTTAAGACTTAATAAAGCTTCGGGGCGTAATATGTCCTTAAGAATACAAATGCTGGACTCTAGTCTTGATTTCTTTCCGGCAAATTTGGACGTAGTGTGGGACGAATAAGCTTAGAGGTTCCATCAGAACATTTTCTTAGTGAAATTACAATTTTTCAATCAGTGTTATTTGTCTCGATGTACATTCTTTTCCGAAGAGTAAACTTCTAAAAACTCAGTTCAACAAACAGTCATACGTTTTATGGTTCTGTTGCTCAAAAACATTCGATTAGGTCGTAATCTTCACCGTTTAGTGTGCCGTCTAAACCTTTGGACCGATTTTGATTCAATCCACAGTAAGGTGAAGTTGATTTAGTAGTTTGGAAATACCATTTCTTTCGATCCGTATACAAATAGGCCAAGTATTGTCCAACTGAAGTTATAACATTTTCCAATCTCAATATAATATTTTCCAAGTCAATATTTGAAGACCTGTTCTGATTTGAACCGTATTCCACTGGGGAAGTTCTACATCGACCACAACAAATGGTAGTCAGAAGGTCTAAGCAATAAGGCAGGTTGAGCAAAAATTCTGCGGGTTTTTCTCTTTTAGTTTTAACCGGTCTGCTTCGTGTCTACAGGTAGTTGTAAAATCCGAGCGATTTTCGGCAATCGCTTGCTTCAATTTGAAGAGTTGTTGTTGAACGCGTTCCCTGGTAATGGTTTCCACCGGATTTAGAAGCTCATAAACAGCACGCCCTTTTGATCTCACCAAATACAGAAGTATTTTGTGTCATAGATATTCGTTCAATGCCGTGGATTTGGCTGGTCTGCAAGGGTTCACAAATGACTTTTTCCGTTTGGGGTTGTGGGAATGAATCCATTTTTTATCACCAGTCACAAATTGATGAATAAACGACAGCAATTCTGAAATGCTGCCTTTTTAACATACATATTATATATGGCATCAAATTCGGCTTATCGTTGGCCGAATGATCATCTGTTTCCGGGTCGTAAACATAGATCCAAGATTTATCGTTAGTTATAATGCATTTCATGAGATCCCGATAGTCGGAAAGCATTGTTTCACAGACGTTAACGCGACGATGTTTTTCAAAAAAATGAGAAATTTCAAAGCAATCGTGCTCTAACTTTTCTTAGACCCAAATGATATTTCAAAATGATTTTCACTGACCCTTCCGATGCCAGTAAGATCGCTGACTATTGATCGTCGATTCTCAAGCACCGATTCCTTGATTTTAACGTTGTAATGATCATCAGTTGATGTTGATGGCCGTTCTGGATGTGGTTCATCGTCAACGCATTCTCGTATAATTTTTACCAATCAAAAACACTTGCTCGCGACAAACAATCAATCATCACAGAAGGCCCTTTTCAACATTCTGAACGTTTCAGCACCAGAAATTTGATTCCGCACATAGAATTCAATGGAACTGCTTTGTTGAATAATTTGTATGGAACTGTGTAAATAAGGAATGAAAAAGTCTTCTTTGTGCTATCGCGACTTTCAGATGTGCGCTTTCTTAAACCCGACAATTTAGAAACAATCTCTTATAATCACTGTTGAAAAAAGACAGCGGCGTGCTACTTCAAATGTCTAGTCAAACATCCGACAAGCTCCAGTATTACAAAATAGCTACACATTATGCTGACCTTTCCTCTCACTTAACTTTATTGCTCCTTCTTATTAGTAATTCTTTTAAATTCTTAATCAAAATGCTTTAATCCCTTGTCATTAATTATCAAAAGCATCAAGACCACTTAAGTATTTTCTAATCGTTAACCATTTATTTATCTCAATCTTCAGCGATTTTCTTCAATGCTAATTGCTCAATGACTTAAGCCGAGCATTCCTAGTTCTGCTTGTGTGTTTATATATGTATGTACATTTTAACGGTACTTATATTATTATAATTGCTTTGCTACGGTTCTGTAATCGCTCATTTTGTTGAATGTTTTTGCCAGTGACCATATTTGAGAGACTCCAAGTGCTCCATGCTTTTATTGTGTTCGCTTCCGGCGCTTGTTGAGCTATCCTTGACCTTGTTGCCTTTCGTATTTCCACGAGTATGGTGTGTACTGTTAGGAATATCAAATTACGCGGATAAAAGTTTATCGCTCGCAATTTACTGCTTTTACACCTGCGACTGAATGTGGGCCGAATATATGTATATAGTACCTCAGCTGTGAGGAGTGTGGGATGGTGGTGAGGTCACCAAAACGAATTTTCTACGCAACGTTTAGTTATTTACGTGTTTTGCTCGGTAGTGTTAGACAATCGGCGGCAATTTAATAGTATTATCAGATTTCGGTAATTTGGTGTGATTTCTTGGTTTTTTGGGGCTCTATTAAATTTGCTTTCCTAATTGCCTGTTAAACTTTTATATAATTTTTTACTTACTTACGAGGGTTGTGGCTGTCTGTGTTACGAATGAAGGCTTAAAAAGAAAAACTTCGTAAGGAACACTTTTCATTGGGCCTGTCAAAATCTATGGTAGTCCAATCCAAGCATGTAACCAGGTCTAGATACTATAACAGATTTCCAAAACTCACTTTCTGTACGACAAACTTTCAGGAAACCAACATTTGTGTGAGTGGTTGAAACCTTTAGAAAACCGGCATCATGGTTTTTAAAAGACTTGGTTTATTTTCCCCCTCTAGATGCCACCTTACGTTACCGCCGCTCATATACGTTCTGCGAAGATCTTTAAAGCCACCTGGACAGCTCTCTGTCATTTGTGGATTTTGCTTTGCTCTTCTAAGCTTTCTTTGTTTTGGGTTATACATATTACCGGTTCTAATTTCGATCAGATAGACTTGCTAGGGTATGGGTTTGCGGTTTTCCTCACTTCACCATATTGATCACGGAGAGTTTACAGGTGGTCTCTTGATACCATAAGTGGAGAAATATCGTCATCTCTTTTCTGCTCAAAGAAGAATGATCACCATGACAAAGTAAGGCTACCATTACATCCCAGTATTAGGTAGACTCTGCGTCGAATAACAGGCTAGGTTGGTAGATGTTTTCGGATTAGAAAAAACTAAATTGCGATATTCCCCTCTCTCTCTCTCTTTTAAAGAGAACTAAGGATCTTCTGCTCCAAAGCTCCATGATACAGTAAGGCTAACACTACTTCCCAGTATTGGGTAGACTCTGTGTAGCTACAGTTAGAAAGTGGTAGCCCTTGGTCGTAGTTCGCGAGCGGATCTTAGTATCCTCTCGCAAAGTGTTCATTCAGATTGGAAGAAACCAAATTGCGATACTCTCTTGGATCTCTTTTTAAAGAGAACTAAGGATCTTGCGCTCCAAAACTCCATGATGCAGTAAGGCTACCACTGCGACACAGAATAACAGCTTAGTTCAGAAGGTGACAGTCGTTGGCCGTCGTTCGAAAGTGGTTCCTATCATCCTCTTGAAGAGTGTCTACATAGATTGGGAGAAGCCATATTGCTATATAGCCTACTGGCCGTCCATGGCTTCTCGTTCTTAAACAAGGTTTCTAGAATCATCTTTCAGAGTCTAGCATTGTTCTAGCATTGGTAGAAATATGCTCCATCGAGTTTTTATCACCTTATTATGATCCCCTACAGCAATGAGCGCAATTAATTTCACTTGTAAAACACCTTGACCATCAATCACTCGGAAATGTCCAGCTCACGTAGCGGCATGCATCAGCGAACTGCGCATCACTTATGCAGCGCCTAATTAGAAAGCGTATTTGGATTTGCAAGTGGCGCCCACTGCATGTAATTATTAGCTGTTTTGTTTTTGTTGGTGTCCTAATAAAATTTTCCCTTCACACACATTTGCTGCCCACATGACACTTTGCTCTATAAAAACACATACATATGTACACAGAGGTGTCTATTTCACAATGAGTACATGAAGGCACACATATGTGTTTGTATGTTTGTATTTTATTCATACCACTTAACCACAAAACCATTTACCACTGACCATTTCATCCGAAAGACATCTTTAGCAAATAAATACACAATTATTGTTATTGGTCTCTTCTTGGCAATTGTGGCTGCCAGTGTATACGCAAGAGAACAGCTCGATAAATGCTTAGCCTGATAGCAAAAAAATTGAAGAAGAAAAAAATTTTCCATCGATTGCACCGCAAATATAAAATATTCTTTTCAAGAACTTGATTTCGATCGGTCAGTTTTTATGGCAGCTATATGCTATAGTGGTCCGGTAGCGGCCGATATGAGCAAAAACTGAAGGATTAATTTGCTTATATACAGACAGACAGGCGGACAGACATATGTACGGGGCTAAATCGTCTCAGCTCGTCACGCTGATAATTATGTATATACTTTATAGGGTCACCCATGTTTCCTTCTGAGTATTACAAACTTCCTGGCAAGCTTAATAATGGGTTTTTTAATAAGAGCGCTACAAAAGTACATTCAATGCCATTATGTATGGAACTCCATTTCTTTTGCATGGCCATCACGGGCACGCTTGCAGAAGTCCAGACGCTGAACCCAATTTTCGACGGTTTTCAAACATAAATCGGCCGATACTGCTGCAATTTCACGTTCGATATTCGTACGAAGTTCATCAATCGTCGCTGGCTTGTTGGCATAGACCATAGACTTGACGTAGCCCCACAGGAAATAGTCTAACGGCGTCAGAACACATGACCGTGGCGGCCAAATCGACTGGGCCATTTCGTGAGATAACACGTTCACCAAACTTGATTTTCAATAAATCGATTGTGACATTCGCTGTGTGGCTTGTGGCGCCGTCCTGTTGGAACCACAAGTGTGTTCAAGTTCATATCATCCAATTCGGACCAAAAATATTCGACTATTATTGAGCGGTAGCGATCTCCATTCACAGTAACGGTAGAAGTACCACCCAATGACGCTGGTGGCTCATAAACCGCACCAAACTGTAATTTTTCGGGATGCAATGGTGACTCATGGAGTATGTGAGGATTGCTGCCTGACCAATAATGCATATTTTGCTTATTGACGAAGCCATTCAGCCAGAAATTAGTCCAATCGCTGAAGATGATTTTTCGATAAAATTTCGGATCATTTTCAAGTTGTTGCTCAGCCCAATTCACGAACATACGACGATTTTGGTGTTCAAACGGCTTCAGTTCTTGCTTCAATGTGATCTTGTAAGGATGTAGGTCAAGACGTCAGAGAGATGCTCAACGCTTGAAAACGACGTGTGAGACTGATTTGAGTTCTCCTCAATTGATGCGCTAGCGGCAGCAATATTCTCGACACTACGGGCACTTCTTTGTCTCACTGGCATGGGAACATGTTGTACTGTGCCTGTGGATTAAAATTTTTCCACTAGATTCTCAATTGTTGATCTGACAGGACGATTATGACGACCATAAATTGGGCGTAGCGCTCTTAAAGTTGAGGCCACTGACTCCGAATTTCGGTAGTAAATTTTAATAATTTCGACTCGTTGTTGGATCGTATATCTTTCCATGATGAAATGACAAACCTTATTGAAGAGATATGTCAAAGAAAAAATATGGCGTCGCTTGCTGTCCCTATCGATTATATCCTGCTCAGGGCATCACAAGAGTAATATTTGTCGATGAATCGAACGACTTTGTTTTTGAAAAGTCTTTATAGATCGCCTAGCGAAATTAAAAAGTGCTAGAATGCTATCTGCGGTGACTTTCTTTTCCTCCGAGGATGACCAGTAAAAATATACTATATTTAAGCAGTTTCTGTATGAAATTTAGGACATTCCAAAGCTGTCGGCCCGATAAGCGTTGCGTTCGTTCGTTCCGAACAACAGGTGCAACCATAGCAGTTTGAATACAATATGAAGGAGTTTTGGCGTCGTTTTGCGAACGTCGACGAAAAATGGATGGTACACACCAGAGACCAAGAAGGTGTCGAGACAGTCTACTGTGCGAACCTGCTTCGAAGAAGAACACTACTGTCCTGATGGCTACCTTTTCTGAGTTTTACAAAGTGTAAAAAAAAACTAAAGAAGGATAAAGCGGCCTAAATGTAGTAATAGCTGTCCTTTTTGGGATAGAAAAAAGTGTTTTCTGCGACGAAAATGCGCCGACTTACAGCTCTTATTAAACCTACTTTCCAGACCTCCAGAAAACAAATTTTCAGAAGTGTTATAGAAATCAAAGCTTCACCAGGCCAAATGTATTGAGCAAGAAGTGTTCATTGTCGAGAAATACAAATCACTTTTTTCTCAAAATTTTCCTTTTTTTGTAGGCTAAGTACTTGTCAGCCCACCCTCATATGTGCGCATGTGTGCTGCTGCGTGTAGGTTGATTAAGCTGTTGCATGTAATGCTCACAAACTTTTTGTTGCTTTTGCAAATTGTTGTTGTTGTTCATTAGTAGAATATGCACACACACACACACCATATACATGTGCATGTGTCACCCACATGTCTCTTCCAATGCAGCGCTATTAAAATGCTAATTTTGTTGCTGTACAACTCACTTCCTAATATATACATATCCGGTATGTATCGGATAGTGTGTGCAACGCAGCGTGACACTCGGTGATTATGAATAATTCATGTGTGCGGGCTTCTTTGTCGCACAGGCGTACAAGTCTACTGATTGCACACAACAATCAACTAATGTGCGCTGGTGTGCGTGCCGCAGCAACTTTGACAGATAAGCTCCGCATAGAAAGGCGTATAGTTTAACAGGTAATGATATCGAGATAAATATGTATTATTTGCACTTTGGCAAATTCTAATTTGATGATGATGACCCACGTGTAGTTCTACAGTAGCTAAGAGTAGAGTATAAGGTTCAATGTTCCAAATTTCACCTGCCTGGGAATCTCAGAAATAACTTGTAATATCATGTAAAAGCTACTTATCTACTTCCTTTCTTTTGCTTTAAGTACTTAATTTTCACGAAAGGAGAACAAGTCTTCATCTTCTTCTATTACTTTAAGTGAATACCATATAAACATCTTCAGTGCTGGACTAATTTAGACCATTCCATAAAGAAAATATCATAAATTCTTTTTCATCTTTCATCTTTGTAACGACTTCGCTATCAAGTGGCATGGAGAACTCTCTGCAAGGTGAAAAAAAGTTGTTGAAATAGCTCAGCAGCCATCCCTTTTTGCTTACGTTTCGGTTAGATATACATATATCATAGGTAAAACCGACCGAGCGTTCCCATCGGCCTCATTTTTGTAGAAATATGGACCGATGATTCTACCGTCCCGCGAACTACACTACACCATTTTTTTTCTGGATGAATTGGCAGCTCTTAAATCTCTTCTAGCTGCTTTTCGTCCCAAATGCGACAATTTTGCTTGCTTACGTACCCATTGAGCCAGAAATGGGCCTCATCGCTGAGCAAACTTTCGATCGAAAACGTCGGATCTTCTTGGAACTTTTTATGTGCCCATAGAGCGAAGCGATGTCGTTTAGAAAGTGAGAGCGACTTCAGTTCTTGCAGAAGCTGAATTTTTTACGCTTTCAATTTAAGATCTCGACGTAAAATGCGTCGTTCCATACGTCAATCTGAGTTGCTGTGAACGGCGCCGAACCAACTCTCCACGGTCTTCGTGTACATTCTCAGCGACGGCTGCAGCATTTTCTTCAATGCGTGCTGTACTTGGTCTATTCGGTCGAATATTACTCAATAATGAATGCTAGGTGCTGGTATTGCGAATAGCGGAAAAAAATGCATGGCATCGAGCCACGATTGTGACCGAATTAAAAGCTAAAAACACAATAAATAACATCGATCAGCCATCGTATTCACCAGATTTGGCTCCGTGTGAATTTTTCTTGTGCCCCAAACTGAAATGCCGCTGTGTGGAACCCGTTTTCTGTCGACCGAAGAGATAAAACATAATACGCAGAAGCAGCTGAAGGCCATACCAAAAAGTGATTATGAAAAGTGTTTCGAGGACTGGAAAAATCGTTGGCATAAGTGTATGACAGCTAGTGGATTGAAGGCAATTTTGTGTTTTATTTACAATTTTGGTACTTTTTTGTCACAATGCATGCTTCACGAATGGCTTATCTGTTTTGCGATCACTAAGAACAGGACGCATACGAATCAATTAATCAGAGACACTCTGAAATTCTTGTCAAAAAAGAGGTGGTCTCATCTGAGTGGAACTTTTTACTGTTGATGCTTTTTATAATGCGGCTTATTTTGTCCAGCGCGACAATTCTTAGTGCAGTGGTTCGAATAATTAATCACTCAACTTGCTCTTCAAAGGTGTCCAATAGCTAAGTGTTGTTGCGTCGTACATACCAGTTTCCAAGCAGCATTTATCTTTCTGTTTCTCAGTACAAACCCTGCAGTCACAGTACTTTGCTTAACCGAGCCTGAGTAGATTTTCGAATGACTAAAATACATCAAGTGCTAGCAGCGCACTAGAAGTCTCAGCTTAATTCTTCGGCTTCCTACAATTCTGGTATTTAGTTTCCCAAGTTCTCTGAATTTCCCAACATGAGCTCCATAAATAAATTAAACAACTCAACAAATGGAAGAAAATCCCAAATTTCTAGAAATTGCAATTTCCATATTATACGAATATAAGTCCCCTCCCACGGTTTGTACCTCAAATATTTGTTGCTGAGCTTCTAAAGCGAACACCTACCTACAGAGCTTTGTATAAAAACTGTAGCGCACTCTGGCTTAAGGTCACAGTTGTGAGCATTAAATTTCTCTGAAAAATAAAATCTTGCATCCTTATGTAAAACAAAAACAAAAAAGATAATACATTCTATAATTTCTGGGCACAAGAGAAAGGGAAGTCATATATTTGTATTTACGCAATTGCGCTCAAAGCGAATCGAAACAATGGCAAAGAGGTCATGCTGTGCGCTTTTTATAAGGCCAAAGAAAGCCTACTATATACTATAATACCTGTGTGTGTGTATGTGCTTGTTGACATTTCATTTTTATTTTCTGTTATTTACCGATTTTTTTGTCGTTATAGAAAGGTAGAAAAGGATAATCGAAAGTAAATTGCCTTAGTGAAGTGCTGATCAAAGGATTATGCTGTTGGGCAGGTCATAAACACTAAAATTTATGTGCATATAAAATATACATTTAGTATTATCCATATAATAAAGTGATAATTTAGAGCAGGTTTCTCCATGGTTCAAAAAATAGTGCCTACAATAGCTGAAGTGAATATTATTTACTAGTGATATCGAGTAATTGAAATTGAGCTTCTAATATAATGTAGTCTCAGGTATAAGTCTGCCACTTGATGCATTTTCTTTTGTATTCTACCTGCAAATCGGCATCGAATCAGTGCAAAAACTCGACACAGTAGAGCCCTGCTGCCGATTTGTCCAACTGCAGTGTAGATTACGCCTTCCATTGTCCAGACAACGGTGACCATCATTTCTTCAGTCGTTAAGACAGTCTACGCATTCTTTCGGATTGCGTTTAGCTAGTGCCAAAGACTGCCGCAAATTGATTTAACAGTTGCGTTAGTTTGCAGAAGCTAGCGATCGTTTTACACGCCATGCCAAAAGCTTTTTTATGTCCATAATTGATATGATGGAAGAGTCACCATAGAGCATCTAAAAGCTTTTTGATTTCATTGCAAAATTTTCATTCCAAAAATGTAGATAATCCCCGATCGATATTGGTCTTTTTCCATTTTACTAAAATCGCCCGATATAGTATAGTGCAAGCCTATGAGAATATAGTAAAATCCTCTTGCGACATCGAGCGGTAAGACTAAAGTTGTCAAAAAAGTCTTCGGTATTTTCGCTAGTTGGCGCTGAAAGCGCGTAGTTCTAGTCGCATCGGGTCATGCTATACCTTTTTGGAAATCTCATTTCACGCGCTAACACGTGTTTGATTGATTGTCGTTTCTTTTAAGTCGTTCGTGAGTTATAGCGTCGCAAACATGGAGCAAAATAAAGAGAAAATACGGCATATTTTACAGTACTACTACGATAAAGGCAAAAATGCGTCTCAAGCCGCCATTAAAATTTGTGCAGCTTATGGACCCGATACAGTTTCCATATCCACCGCACAACGATGGTTTCAACGTTTTTGTTCTGGTGTAGAGGTGGTCGAAGATGCGCCACGCTCCGGAAGGCCTGTCGTCGAAAATTGCGATAAAATCGCTGAATTGGTCGAAAGAGACCGGCATAGTAGCAGCCGTATCATCGGTCAAGAGTTGGGCATGAGTCATCAAAAATTCATTTCAATTTCAATAAAAAAAAATTTCAATAAAAATACCGCAAGACTTTTTTGACAACCCATTATTTATCAAACTACCGTTGTAGTATTTTAAAGTCAGTAGGTGTTCCAAAAGTTTATGTTATATAAAATATAATGCAGATTTCTATACAGCTAATAACAGCTAATAAAGGGTAATCCATTTCGAGATTCCCTACTTTTTTCAGAGAAAAAAAAAACAGAAACTTCAAATTTAATGGGAAATGTTTATTACCGTTAGAAAGAACATTCTTTGGCTATTATTTTTTGAAGATTATCTCTCTTGAATGTTGGCCGCAGCTACGTTTTAGATGATCCATCCAACTTTCGATGTCTCTTTCGAGCATTTTGACTGGTAACTGGCGAATGACACGCGTGATATTTTGCTCCAAGGTCTGAATCGAAACGAGATTGTGCGCATCAGACCTTACATATCCCCACATAAAAAAGTCTAACGCTGTGATGTCACACGATCTTGGTGGCAAATCGACTTGCCCAAAACGCGAAATTATCTGCTCACTGAAGTGTTCTCTCAATAAATCAATTGATGATGTGATGTGAGTGAAGTGGCGCCGTCTTGTTGAAACCAAATGTCGCCGACATCAATTTCAAGCTTCAATTTCAAGCATTAAAGTATCTCTGTCGTCTACTATGGATCCTGGTCGTTAACGACCTGCTTAAAAAACTTGAAGATCTTGGCTGCAGGATGATTGCCTATGCAGACGATGTAGCGCTTATGGTCAAAGGAAATTTCCTGAGTACCGTTTACGAATTGACGAAGGGGTATCTCAGCGTCGTAACAAATTGGACAGTTGTAAACGGTCTCTCCATCAACCCCAATAAAACCGAGATGGTTTTTTCACTAGAAGATATAAGATTACTCCGGCCCCGCTGCCTGCGGACATAGTGACATATCCAGGGCTCATAGGAAGCTTTCTGGGGGCCGAACATCGAAGAGAGAACAAAAAAGGAATCGATTGCCTTGCTGCTGTAAAAGAGCCATTGGCAAAAGGTGTGATCTCTCATCGAAAGTGGTATCTATTATGTTGTATGGAGTCTTTATGGGGTGGAGGAGGGCTCTAAATAAGATCACACTTGCAAAGAAACTCGAGAGCGTTCAACGGGCGGCGCTCATGAGCATGTTAGGTGAACTAAGGTCCAAACAGAAGTCTGGAGGTTCCTTCTGTACCCATATACCGGCGAGGGAGTTGTAGATGGGAACAAGCTGTTGGTGGAGAATGGCAGTGAGCTTCTTCACGGATGGGTTAAAGCTTGGGGGACTATTGGATTATTGCAGGGCTTTCCAGGTCGAAGTTGCAGCCATTAAGATAGAAGTAGATTTACTGCTCCGCAGTGCAGCCTCCTTCAGAGAAGTGACCATCCACTTAAATAGCAGAGCGGTTATACTAGCCATGAACTCATTAACAGTTCGATTAAGGCTTGTCAAAGAGTGCCTAACCATGCTATCAATAGAATTGATAAGACTAGTACGGGTGCCAGGCCACAGCGGAATCATAGGAAACTGTAAAGCTGATAAGCTAGCAAGAAAAAGTATCCTAGAACCGCTATCGGTAGAATGAGGGCGTATCGTGAACGCTTGTGCAAATTTGTATTGGCCACTGAACGTTTTGCTAATTTATAAGTTCGCACACTGGAGTTCTTCTTTTCTACAGCCTCACAAAGGAATGTACGATCTTTGATGAGACATCTAATCTAACCTAACCTACAAACACATTAGTATTGCGGTAGAATCTCGGTCCATCAACTGTCAGAATTTATCGCATTACACTCGCTTACACATATTCGTCCATGTATTCACAACACTAACTAAAGGATACTATCTTGACAGTTCTACTACGTGGGAAATAAATTGAATGTAAACAAGTCAGGAAGGGCTAAGTTCGGGTGTCACCGAACATTTTATACTCTCGCATGATAAAGCGATAATCGAGATTTCATTATCAGTTATTTACATATTTTTCAAATACCGTATTTGTGTAAAGTTTTATTCCGCTATCATCATTGGTTCCTAATGTGTATATTATACAGAGAAGGCATCAGATGGAATTCAAAATAGCGTTGTATTGGAAGAAGGCGTGGTTGTGAACCGATTTCACCCATATTTCGTACATGTCATCAGGGTGTTAAGAAAATATTATATACCGAATTTCATTGAAATCGGTAGAGTAGTTCCCGAGATATGGTTTTTGGTCCATAAGTGGGCGCGCCACGCCCATTTTCAATTTTTAAAAAAAGTTTGGATGCAACTTCCTTCTGCCATTTCTCCCGTAAAATTAAGTGTTTCTGACGTTTTTCGTTTGTCGGTTAACGCACTTTTAGTGATTTTCAACATAACCTTTGCATGGGAGGTGGGCGTGGTTATTATCCGATTTCTTCCATTTTTGAACTGTATATGGAAATGCCTGAAGGAAACGACTCCATAGAGTTTGGTTGACATAGCTATGGTAGTTTCCGAGATATGTACAAAAAACTTAGTAGGGGGCGGGGCCACGCCCACTTTTCCAAAAACATTACGTCCAAATATGCCCCTTCCTAATGCGATCCTTTGTGCCGAATTTCACTTTAATATCTTTATTTATGGCTTAGTTATGACACTTTATAGGTTTTCGGTTTCCGCCATTTTGTGGGCGTGGCAGTAGGCCGATTTTGCCCATCTTCGAGCTTAACCTTCTTATGGAACCAAGGAATACGTGTACCAAGTTTCATCATGATATCTCAATTTTTACTCAAGCTACAGCTTGCACGGACGGACGGACAGACAGACATCCGGATTTCAACTCTACTCGTCACCCTGATCACTTTGGTATATATAACCCTATATCTGACTCTTTTAGTTTTAGGACTTACAAACAACCGTTATGTGAACAAAACTATAATACTCTCCTTAGCAACTTTGTTGCGAGAGTATAAAAATGAGTTTAACCCTCAATTAATGCCGACGCTTGGTACTCCAGCTCGATACACTTGTAATACGCGGCGCACAGCGCTATAATGATTACAACGTGTGCGAGGCTACACCGTTAAATTGCATTTATGCTTCATGCCCCGCTAACAGCGCACACAGCCACAATATAGGCCACAGCAAGCGAACGTATAACACTGGTCTTTATCAACACTATTAACAACAGCGCAATTTAAATGAATTTCCATTAATTGAAAGTTTTAAAAAGCAATTATTACCATTCCATCCATTACGAAGTTATTGAGGCGAATTGAATTGCAGGTAATGGGGCAAAGGCTAGTTGCAAACAGCGAGAGATGCAACGACATGAAGCTATGGTCAGCCGGTGCAGGAAATTTCCACAGCTCCGGTCACTTCTTTTGAAATACAAACACACATATTTGTGTGTGTGCATATGCATGTGTTTGTATTGATACAGTTCCCCACTTGAACTACCGGTAGTCACAGCTACATACAAACTGACACACACACAAAGAGCTGCGCTGCACATTTTAACCTTGTTTATATTTAATTTTATTTTATATTTTCCCCTCAGTTCAATCTTTATAACGGTTTTTGTTTTGCTACCATATCCTGCTTTCGTTTCTGCGTCAGCGCTCAGGCGGCAGCCGTCGTTGATGTTATTATTATTGCTACGATTCCTTTGCTGTTGGAAAATATGTAGTTTACAGAAAATGAAGGCTTCGCTGTTGACGCGCATATTATGCACGTACAATGCAAAAACAACAAACATTTCAATCATCTTTGGCAGCCAACGGTAGTCGGCTCTTTGGATGGACAGCCAAGCATAGCGCTCCTGACGCTTCTTCTTCTTCTTTTGCTTTCTGCTACCGTACGCTTAGTTAAGAGGACATTTTACGTAGTTTCCCGTTTTACTAACAGTTATTTATTGTGGTTGGAAACTCTGTTTTATGTCAAAGACAAATATTTAAAGAAATAATTTGCCCTAAATTTGATTAAAAACGAGATTGAAAGCGATCGCAATAATATTTTTAAAAGAGGAAGTCCATACAGTTATGCATTTTCAAAATTTTTGTTAGTTAGATAAAAAAGTGTATTTCATACTCGGTAAATATGAAAGCTTAATGACTCTTAGGGCCGTTTTCTCAGTGAATAGTTGGCAGCCATCTGCCAGTTAAGTTCTGGCTAAAGAAAGGTTCTTTACTGAAAGAAGAAGTCTTACCTAAGTTAACCAGAACTTAACTGGCAGATGGCTGCCAACCAGTCATTGAAAAAACGGTCCTTAGAATACCTAAAAGCTCAACTTAAACTAAATTGGCATATGCTTGCTGACCAGACATTGAAAAAAGGCCCTTAGTATACCTAAAAGCTCAATTTTCGTATGAAAGCTTACGAAGGCTTAGATACTTATAGAATTTATATTAAAAGCTGTCAGAAATAATCACTGAAAGAAATATAGTTTGAGTATAGTATGTCGGGATATACGAAAGTTGCGTGTTGACTCGAAAGTTTTCGAAAACAGTCCGTGAGTTATATGTAGAATTCACAGCAAAATCTTTGATTGTTGTAATATTTGCACATTGTAATATTTGAAAGCTTTATTTTGCGTCGAAAGCTTAGAAGATCTCTTGGTGAAATACATAGGAAAAAACTTTATCAAGATAAACACATATTGTATATGACATAGGCGTATATGAAAGCTTAGCGTGAATCGAAAGCTCATTTACTAAAATATTTCTAAATATATTTAAGGTTTATTCTGCGTTTTAGTATAGATATACTAACAATAAACAGATAAGTCTTCGCTAATTAAATATACAGAAATGATTAAATAAAAGCTTAGTTAACTGGAAGCTGTAATAATATTTTTATGACGTGTACGATTTATACGATGACATAGACATAGTTCAGCGAATTTAGAGACATCGGCTACGGTGGCTAGGTTATGTCGTCCGAATGGATGTAAACACTACAGCTCTGAGAGTATTTGACGCAGTACATGCCGGGGGAAGCAGAGGAAGAGGAAGACCTCCACTCCGTTGGAAAGACCAGGTGGAGAAGAACCTGGCTAAACTTAGAAGTTCCAAATGGTGCCATAAGGCGAAATATATTTTTTGTAGAACGAGTTTTGTTTCGACAGAAAATTTTCATTTTCATTCTTTCGATGTTTCAAATGTCTTCTCTCACCTGCCAATACTACCTAGATTAGTTTGCTATACCTCGAACAATCTTACGATACTAAATGGTGGTAAAATGTTTCTAATCAATGTTGGACAAACTTAGTACTCTGTAGTTTTAGTGAAGAATTAAGGAAGTTGGTCTCCCAGTACCTAGTGGGAGAGTTCATGATTTAGTTGTAGAACTCTTGCATTGATCTTTTATAATAGTAGAGGATCTAATTTTTTTTCGAATAAAATATCAGTAATATATTCTTTAAGATAGTTCTGCTGAGTAAAAATATATGATATATCGAAATCAAGTTGTTGTACGCAAAACTTTATTATTTGTGCAGTGTATTCTTCCTTCAGTGCAACCGAAGCTGACTTTTTTATAACCCATACATATACAAATTTACGTTCCACCTCCACTCCAATCAATAATTTTTCCGAAATAAACTGTAGTAATGAAATTTGATGCGGCCAATAAAGCACAATTTCACGGCTTTTAATCATATTAAAAATCTATATCTGCAGCAATCAATCTTCTGCGGTTTTAATAATGACTTTCCATTAATTTAGTTACAAAGTTTTTTTGTTAATCCTACTTGTGATGAATATGAAAAAAACTGAGAGAATGCCTTGAATTACTTTCAATTTGCCGGCAACTAATTAAGACATTTTAGATGACAACAAGACGGCACTTGTCGCTGTTTGTGTCGCCGGAAATGCGAAGTATGACAGCGTCGTTAACATTGGATTAATGAGGGGAAGAAAGCTGTGTTAGAATGTGGAGGTAATGGTGAGGTATGTAAAGAAGAAACTGCATAGCTCAGTTAGCGAAACGAGGGGTGGTGGGTTGTTGTTTAATGTACATTGTGGAAGAAATAAAATGTGAAGACTCTCCACCGTACAAATACAGAGTTGTATTTGCTTGACAGCTAACAATTTGTTATCGAAGCGAAGTATTAATAAGGTATGTCAGAATGACAGACGTGCTCTCACTGATATTCACTATTTCGTGTTTTGTTATTTTCATTTTAACAGATTCTCTAAAATAAACTTACCATCATATTTCAGTAATATATTTTTCGATTAGAATAGATTATAGTGTGTTCTCAAAAATTTCTTCGGAGATTGCACATTGTCTTAGGCAGCACCCATGAAAAGTTTCGTGAAAAAGAGAAATTTCCAATTAAACAGTTTTCCATACAAACACTTGACCCCTATCGTTCAGTTTGTTGGTCAGCTATATACTATGGAAGTCCGATATCGGCTGTTCAGATAGTTGAGCCGCTTCTAAGGCTTCATAGCTAAGGGATTAGTTCGCGTAGTATATGCGAAGTGGTCAAAAAAAAAATAAGACTTTTTAATTAAAATTTCGTGCGGAAACCCATTCGCCGAAATATTTTTTTTAGATTTGTATGACTGTCAGTGGCATTTGTGCCAGGTGTCACATGAATATAATCATTAGTGTTTATTATACGATGGTCTTTCTGTAGTATATAAAGCGCATTCGGCAACTTTTACGATAAGTGAAAATATTCAATGCCCAGAGCGTACTGTGTGAAAGATTAAAGCCACCCAAGAAACTGATTGGACTTTAGTGTGGCTTCAGGCCTGGAAAATCAACAACTGACCAAATATTCACCATGCGCTAAATCTTGCAAAAGATCCGTGAAAGAGAATTGACACTCACCACCTTTTCGTCGATTTCAAAGCTGCTTTCGACAGCACGAAAAGGAGCTGCCTTTATGCCGCGATGTCTAAAGTTGGTATCTCCGCAAAACTAATATGGCTGTGTAAACTGACGTTGAGCAACGCCAAAAGCTCTGTTAGGATCGTGCTGCAGAACTTAATCGAGAAGGTACAATCTTCAACAAGAACTTACAACTGCTGGCGTACGGCGAAGGTGTTGATATCATTGGCCTCAACATCCGCCCCGTTTTCTTTCTTCAGACTGGATAAGGAAGCGAAGCGAATGAACGAGGGCAAGGCGAAATATCTCCTGTCATCACACAAACAGTCGTCGCACTTCCGACTAAGCTCCCACGACACTGTTGACAGTCAAAATTTTTAAGTTGGAGGTAATTTCGTCTATCTTGAAACCAGTATTAGCGCCAACAACAGTGTCAACCTCGAAATCAAATGCTGAATAACTGTTGTCAGGTGCTACTTCGGACTAAGTAGGCAATTGAGAAGTAAAGTCCTCTCTCGACGTATAAAACCAAACACTATAAGTCACTCATTACTCCCGTCTTGCTATATGGTGCAGAGGCATGAGCGACGTTACAAGTTTTCGAGCGAAAAGTTCGAAAGATATATGGTCCTTTGCGCATTGGCCAAGGCGAATACCTCATTCGATGGAACGACGAGCTGTTCGAGATATGTGATGACATTATTCATCGATTTAAGAGACAGCGACTACGCTGCCTAAGACATGTCGTCCGAATGGATGAAAATACTCCACCTGTGAGAGTGTTCGGCGCAGTATCCGCTGGGAGAAAGAGAGGAAGACCTCCACTCTCCATTCCTCAAACAGCAACAAGGAAGAACGATGGTTGAGTATTTGTAAACTCGGCTAAAACCGCGTAAGCGGTGTCTCCGCCAATAAAGAAGAAGAATAAATTATTTAAAAGAAATTTTGTGCGTGTAATCAAATTTCTGGTGCTGAAACATCCAAAATGTTACAAAAGGCCTTCGGTGATAATTGTTTGTCACAAGCAAGTAATTTGATTGGTACAAATTGTTGAAAGAGGATCGAGATCGCGTTGACCACGAACCACGTCCAGGACGGCCATCAACATCAACTGAACGTTAATACGTCAATAAAATAAAGGAATTGGTGCTTAAGAATCGACGATTAACAGTCAGAGATCTTACTGGCATCGCTGGAATATCGGAAAGATCAGTGAAAACCAATTTAAAGATCATTTGGTTCTAAGAATAGCAAATCACGATTGGTTTCCAAAGTCACTAAATTTTTTCGATAAATTGCGTAGCGTTAATGTCTGTAACAGAAACAATTTCTGATTACCAGGATATCATGAATCATATTATTACAGACGATAAGTCTTGGAAACGTTTTGGAACAGACCATCAATTGGCCGAATATCGAGGCAAAGATGAGTCGAAGCCGAAAAAACCACGCCAAAACAAGTTAAAAGTCAAGGGTATGTTGACAGTTTTCTTCGATTATCGAAGTGTGGAGCTCTCCGAATTGCTTCCGACAGGACAAATTGTCAACAAGGAATACGGAAGTTTCATAAAAATTGGACCATTGTGTTAAATTAGGTTAAGAGATCGATCATTGAACAATTGAAATGACTCCGTTGTGGTAGCTACAACTCTTATATTATAGATCATGGCACCCTGACGTATGGATAAAGTGGTTTGAGCCTATTTCAAATTTGTAAAAATTAGTAATATCAGTTTCGGCTACATATCTTAGTTGGCCGAAGCTAAGACTGCCGAGATGTTACAAACTTGGTCTTGCAGAGGCTGGACAATGAAGGAGACTGGACAATGAAGGAGACAGGGCAATGAAGGAGACAGGACAAGATTTTTAGACTTACCGCATAAATGCCTATTGGACAGTGTCCAATTGCCAGCGCCTGCGAAGTGCATGTGAAGTCCATTGGTCTAGAGTTAGAATGCAATATGCGAAGAGAGATCCAACTCGGTCCCATTCTAAGGTGAGTCGAGCAAAGTTGCCCTCTCTGGCAAGCACATCGGCTTTGCGCAGCTACCAGCCATTCCGCTATAACCCGCCAAAGCTCAACGCTGTTAATGCCGCTCTGCTGCCGGAGTGCACGCTCCTCTCCCCAAAAGACGTTGAACTTCGTACCATCACGTGTACAGCCACAGAGAAACACAACAATGGTCCGGTAGTCTAAAGGTAAAATTGAAGGAGAGTTCCTTAGTAAAAAGTACCCTCGAACATTCCTTCCTAAATTGGTCCAATAATATCAAGGATTGGTATGGTAAGTTTAGATGTGGTGAAATGAGAACTGAAGATGGTAAAAACAGTAGACGAACAAAAGAGGTGCAAAAAAGTCGACGAAATAATTTTGAATGACACTAAAGTGAAGTTGTTCAAGATGACAGACACTCTAAAGATATCAACTGAACGTGCACATCATATCATTCAAGAATATTTGGTTATGAGAAAGATCTGTGCAAAGTGGGTGCCACGCGAGCTCACTTTTGACCAAAAAAATGACGAGTTAATGATTCGGAGCAGTGTTTGGAGATATTTGAGCATAAAAAACCCAAATTTTTGCGTCGAAAGGTAACCATGAATGAAACATGGATCTGCATACGATGAACCCGCTCCAATGCGTGGAAAAAGGCCTGTACTTGGGATGAGCATAGATTAATTTTTATTGATTTCCTTGAAAAAAGAAGCACCATCAACAATGACTATTACGTAGCGTTACTGGACCGTTTGAAGGACGAAATCACCGAAAAACGACCGCATGTGAAGGAAAAGAAAGTGATGCTCCACCAAGACAATGCACCGTTTCACAAGCCGGTGAAAACGGTGACAAAACTCCTTGAATTGAGCTTCGATTTGCTTCTGCATTCATCGTATTCTTCAGATCTTTCCCCCAGCAAGTATTTTCTGTTCTAAAATCTCAAAAGAAATTTTCGTCGAATGATGATTTGATCGCCAAAACTGTGGCGTATTTCGAAACAAAGAACAAATCGTACTACAACAAGTAAGGAAGGGCTAAGTTCGGCTGTCACCGAACATTTTATACTCTCGGATGATAAAGTGATAATTGAGATTTCATTATCCGTCATTTACATATTTTTCAAATACCGTATTTGTGTAAAGTTTTATTCCGCTATCATCATTGGTTCCTAATGTATATGTTATACAGAGAAGGCATCAGATGGAATTCAAAATTGCGTTATATTGGAAGAAGGCGTGGTTGTGAACCGATTTCACCCATATTTCGTACATGTTATCAGGGTGTTAGGAAAATATTATATACCGCATTTCATTGAAATCGGTCTAGTAGTTCCTGAGATATGGTTTTTGGTCCATAAGTGGCGACGCCACGCCCATTTTCAATTTTTAAAAAAGCCTGGGTGCAACTTCCTTTCTGCCATTTCTTTCGTAAAATTTAGTGTTTCTGACTTTTTTGTTAGTCGGTTAACGCACTTTTAGTGATTTTCAACATTTTGTATGGGAGGTGGGCGTGGTTATTATCCGATTTCATTTCCATTTTTGAACTGTATATGGAAATGCCTGAAGGAAACGACTCTATAGAGTTTGGATGAATAAAAACGAGTTTCTCCAAAGAAAAGGTGTTATATAGATTTCTCCGGGTCAAATTTGATCATTGGCATATAACCGAGACACCACTTAATATTAACTTTCATCGAAGCAGATAAATACCCAAGGCCATTTGCAATTTAGATTCTCTTGTTTTTTCATTTTAAATTAATTTTACTTAAGCTGAGGAACGCCATATTTTAAAAGCTCCATGGCCTTTTTATATACCATAAGTCCGCATATCTCCGGCAGGCCTTAACTCAATTGTAAACTTAATAAACACATTTGCATATAATTTTTTTTGTCACTTAATCCTTTTTCCCTTCAAATGAATATTCATGTATGTGTATTTTTAAGTGAAAAAATCACTTCTTTGAAGGAATATTGAATTTATTAGCACTTTTAAAGCCTCTAAATGAATCCCCACTTAAGCGCAGCAGCGTGAAATGTCAACGGTCGGCTGCTCGCTGCTCCGCAACAGGTTACCGAACATTGCAGATGACAGTTTCGCCAAAGCACCCACACACATACGCAAACAATGCACAAGCATTGACGCTCCCGGGGCGGACCAACAAAGCCAAGCAATAAAGAAAAGAAGAGTGTCAAACAAAAGTGGCGGGAAGCTATCTGACGCAGTTGTGATTGTGCACAGCGAATTGAGGCTATGTGACAAAGGATAATTGTGGTGACAAAGGCGAATCGCGACGCGATGGTTGGTAGGCGGTGGGCGCGGGAAAAGGGTATCTTAATTTGCAATGCAAATCACGTGCAGTGTAAAGTGCAAACAGAAAAACGAAAACAAAAGCGACAATGACGACGGCTGCCATTCAGCTTTGTCCTAAGCCTCTGTCAAATGTGTGCGTGTGTGTTTGTAAGCATGTATGCGTGTGGTTTGTATGTAGATGGGACGAACTTCGCCAAACAAAATTGCGTCATTTTATGCGCGCTACGCGGAATGGGTCACACGGCGGTTTGCCAAAGCCATATAAATGCATAAAGCAGTCGTAACAAAGCAAAATTTTTACAAACATGTATTGTTGTTGCTTTATATTGCGTTTTTCTTTGACATAGCGGATTGCTGCTTGATTTTGGAGTATCAAATTTTTATTACTAATTTGTAATGTGCTTCAGTTTTTAAGGATTTGAAGTGAAGTGAAAAAAGAAACAAATCCCGTTATTCAAATATGTATGAAACGACTTGGCGCATTTTACTTCGAAAAAAAAATTTTTTTAAATTAAAGCCGCTCGACCGTAACATCGCTTCGCTCTATGAGCTCTTGATAAGTTCCAAGAATAGCCGACATTTTCGAGCCAAATTTTGTTCAACGATGAGGTCCATTTATGGCTTAATGGATATGTAAACAAGCAAAATTGCCGCATTTGGGTCGAAGGGCAACGTGCAGAGGTTCAAGAGCTGCCGTTTCATCCAGAAAGGTGGTTCAGGCCTTGGAGCAAAACATTACGTGTATCATTCGCCAGTTACCAGTCGAAATTGTCGAACGAGACTCAACGGATGGAGCAACTGAAACGTAATCGCTGTCAACATTAAAAAAAAGATCTTTGAAAAAAAAAAATGCCAAAGAATGTTCTTTCGAATGATGATAACTATTGCCCATTAAATTTAAAGTTTCTGTAATTTTTATTTAAAAAAGTAGGTGACCTCGAAAAAGTTCTCCCTTTTTATAAATGGTTAGCGTGTTGAGCTGAGGAAATATATATCGGTCTCTTCGACGTTTTTTCGAAAATACACCTTTGTAAAAATTGATTTTTTTTATTCAACGTAGTTCTTCAAGAGCCATACATTGACTATATAAATCCTCCAACTTTTCGATACAGTTTTTGTAGTACGATTTATTCTTTGTTTCAAAATAGTTTTCAGTTACGGCGACCACTTCTTCATTTGTCGAAAATGTCTTTCTAGCGAGCGTTCGTTGCGGCCGTTTTGGACGATTTCGTTCTTCAAACGGTTCAATAACGTCTTTCCTTTTTCAAGGTAGTCACGGAAAATTATTCCGTGTGCATCTCAAAATATAGACGCCATAACTTTGCTAGCCGACTGTTGGATTTATCCACGCCTTGGGTGAGGGTTTATCGTGTGCAGTCCACTCGGCTGACTGTGGATTGGGCTTCGAAGTGAAATGGTGGAGTCACCCGTTGTTACATATCGACTCAATGATCCGGGTTGGTTACGTTTCAATATTTCCAAACACTGCTCCAAATTATCAAGTCGTCGTTGGTTTTGAGCAAAAGTGAGCCCCTTCGGCACTACTTTAATTGGAGCTTCCTCATTCCCAAATATACGTGAATGGTATGATGTACACGTTTAGTTCATATCTTTGGTGTGCCTGCTATCTTGAACAACTTCACTTTAGGGTCATCCAAAATTATTTTGTGAACTTTTTTGTTGTTTTCGTTGATAACAACATCTTTTGAGCGTCCACTATGTTGCCCGTTTTCGTTGCTCATCTCCACCACGTCTAAACTTATCACACCAATCTTTAATAGTGGATTTTTCTGTGGCAGTATCTGTAAACTCATCATCAAGCCAAGTATTTGGTTCAGCTGCATTTTTCGCCATCTACCTTGTATTTATTTTAGGACTATATTTTACTATAAGGCCTGATCAAAACTTAATGTTGAACTTGAAACAGTCTCAAAAACTTTGTTTTACTTTTACGAGGGCTGCTATATATATTTCTGGCCTAATAATGAAAATAGGAATATTTATCAACGAAAATGGTTTTATTGTTTTTCAAAATATTCTCCGTGAAGATTTATACACTTTTGCATGCGCTCAAACCAATTTTCGAAGCACTTTTTCCACTCCGATTGAGACACCTCCAAAACATGGTTTTTGAATGCTTCAACAGCATCTGCTGGCGACAAAAATCGTTGACCACGCATTATTTTCTTAATGTGTGGGAATAAAAAGAAGTCATTGGGTGCCAAGTCTGGGCTGTACGGCGGATGACCCATCAATTCGACGTTTTGGCCGGTCAAAAAGGCGCTGGTTTGAGCCGAGGTGTGAGAGCTCGCATTGTCATATAATATAATACCCAACGAATACCCTCCTCCCGCCCAACCGACGCGAGGGGCGCAATCCGCGAACGAGCGGAATTAGCCGAGTCATAAAAGGCAAGAGAGTTGCAAGAAGCTGCTCAGCTACAGAAACAAAAATTTCAACAGCCGAAATTAAGAATTAGATTAAAGTTTATAATTATTAAATGTTACTTGTTAAGAGTAGATAAAATAATTTTTTTAATGGTAAAGAGTGAGTCTGTTAGATCAAATGTGCTGGAATGAAAATTGAAATCATGACATACATATACGGCGGAATGGTTCGTTTAACTCAAAATTTGTTCTAGAAAATTTTAAAAGTAAGGGTCTAAACTGCCTGGTAGGGCGAGCGGGAACGTTAAAATTAATATCAGATAAAAGAGATGGGCTACAGACTGACCCATTCATGACTTTTACAAGAAATATTATACCAAGCATCTCCCTATGACTAGCGAGTGTCGGGAGATTTATAAGTTTTAAACGGTTAATGTAAGGGGGAAGATTTAAACTGGAATCCCAATGCAAATGATTTAAGGCAAAAAGTAAAAAATGTTTTTGAACGGACTCTAACTTATCCGAATGGACTTGGTAACTAGGGTTCCAAACCACAGAAGCATACTCCAATATAGGCCTCACCAGAGATGTAAAAAGAATTTTTGTGGTAAGCGGATCTCTAAATTCTTTAGACCAACGTTTAACAAAACTAAGAGCGCCTTTAGCTTAAAAAATCGTTGAAGATGCGTGAAGATTAAAATTGAGTTTGGGGTCC